>NW_024082160.1:124239-269579 GCF_003009895.1 Hyaena hyaena
CAACGGATGAATGGATCAAGAAGATGTGGTTTATCTATACTATGGAATACTACATGGCAATGAGAAACAATGAAATCTGGCCTTGTGTAGCAACATGGATGGACCTTGAGGGTGTTATGCTGAGCGAAATAAGTCAGGCAGAGAAGGACAAATATCATATGTTTGCACGTATAGGAGGATTAGGAGGAACCAGACGGAGGAACAAGGGAGAGAAGAAGGGGGGAAATGGTGGGGGAAAGGGAGAGAGGCAAACCATGAGAGACTCTTGAATGCTGAGAACAAACTGAGTACTGATGGATGTGGGGGGTGGGGAGGGGGAAGTTGGGCATGGAGGAGGGCACTTGTGGGGATGATCCCTGGGGGTTATATGGAAACCAACTTGACAATAAACTATTTGTAAAAAAATAAAATAAAAAAGAAACAATATCTTATCTAAACTCTCTGGACATATTAATTAGAAGTAGTTTATTGTTTGATTGTACTCTCTTCTCTAATCTGAATTTTATTGTTTTTCCTTCAGGATTAGTTGTCTAATTTGTTCACCTTTACTCTTTACTCTTTTTTTTTTTTTTAACTATTGACTTTTTCAGACAGCAACAGATTGTTAATTGGTCACTGATAAACATAAAATAAAAGATCTGGTAGACTATGGGGCTGGCAGGGGTTTCCTCTGTTGTAACAGGCCTATTTTTTGAATGAGGGAAGGTGCCCAATGTGTGTGTGTGTGTGTGTGTGTGTATGTTATTTGAGGTGTTACTGTGATATTTCTAGGGCATAAGTATGAAGCAGCCATATAGGTAAAAATTCAGATACATTCAAATTGTAAAACAAGGCCAGTCTGACTAATGTGAACAAACCCTCAATCTAGGAGCCATGAAACTCCCTCAACGTATCACTCAATCGAGGGGAACCTCGGTGGCTCTGTCAGTTAACCATCCGACTTCAGCTCAGGGCATGATCTCACAGTTTGTGGGATCAAGCCCCGCATCAGGCTCTGTGCTGGCAGCTAGCTCAGAGTCTGGAGCACGCTTTGGATTCTGTGTGTGTCTCTCTCTCTGACCCTCCCCTGCTCACACACTCTCTCTCTCTCAAAAATAAATGAAACATAAAAAGAAATTCAGAGTTGCAAACATATCACTCAATCTATATCTGGCACTGAAGCAAATGTCACTTCTTAATGCACAGGAATGGAGGTGGCCTGAACATACACATATCTTTCAGTTTGATTCTCCATCAATCATCCTGATTTCTGCCCTTCCTCCCACATCCTCTCTTCCTTAGCCCCTGACTCTAGGGAGGCTGCACTGTGCAAAATTGCTGCCAGTTCCACTGCAGCTTTTTCTGTTGAATATACTGAGCGATAGCTCTTTTTATTCTAATATATCCATCAAGGTGCTTCCATCAGTCTTCTGTCTTCTAGAAATTCATTCTAATCATTTGACTGCCGATGTTTCTCTGCTACCATTCTCAGAAGCTCTGCAGATTATTCACTTTCATATTTCTTCACTGAACCCTCCATGGATTTTTGAGATAGAAAAAAATTTAATGAAATTTTTAACTCTAATAATGGGAACTAGAAGCCTGTAAGAATTGTTAAATGTTATTTATAAATAAAAGCAACAAATGTATTTAAAGTCCGTACCAAAGAAGTATTCCTATATATATGTATATATATATATAGGAATGAATATATATATATATGAAAAGAGCTAAGGTCTCCTTTCTATAGTATTTCTACAAATTGCCAAAGTTAAACTAAAAGAGTGAGAAAGAATTCAAAGAGAAAAACATTTTTGTAGATCTGAAAATCATAAATCTCTAGATAATATATTTGCAAAGACAAATAACTGTTACAAATATAATTTCAATACATATAGCTGAAAAAGAGTTAAGTATTTGTATATCACCCTGAAAACACTTCGCAATTTATTAAACTGAGATAAAGCTAAAATGTCATAACTAGAAAAAATGGCTACAGGATATGAAAGGTAAGTTGAAAAATGAAATGACTGGTAAATACATTTTAAAAACTTTTAAATTATGGGGAAATATTCAACTTTTCAGCAGATGCAATATGATTCATTTGGATACAAGTTTCAAAAACACAATTCAATCTAATTTAAACTAAAAAAGGAATGTATTAAAAGGATGCTGATGTAGTTTACCTAATCAAAAGAAGAGGTACAAACCCCAGTGTGCTTCTGGGGATTCTATGTGGTCCAGTGCTTCTAAGACATTTATTCTCTTTGAGTGACTCTCATATGTTTAACTCTCAACTTCGATAGTCTTGTCTGATGTAGAAAGGAAACCTGACAACTAATTCACAGAGTTACATCTACCTTATTTAGTGGCCGTGGAGGAGAGTTCTTGTTTATTGGGAAAGACCCTGACCTACCTTGGCTCACATGCCTACCATGAACCAGTGAATACGGCTAGGTGCCCTGTGACTGCACCAAAACTAGTTCCCCTGCTAAGCCCTGTGGTCACAGGGTAGTGACTGGGTTGATTTGCTGGCCAGATGAAACAAGAGCTACTTAGCTGTGTAATGAGTGAAGAGGAGGTTTTGTTAAAAGGAAGATGTTGCAAAATTGGGGAACAAAATGTTTCTGAATCCTTTCTTGACAGTCACTTCCATCCATGAGAATTTGAAAGATGTTGATCTACTAGAAAGAGTAGTACATGGGAAAGTAAATATCACTTCTCTGTGGCTGCATCATTGCTAGCTATCACAAGGGTTTACTGGCCAAAAAGAGATTGGAGCACACAGCCTGTATTACCTAAAGACCAACAGGGAACAGAATTTTCGTGCAGTTCTAATCTCTTTCTCACGTGTTCACCAAAATCCCACGTGGTGAAATCTGTCAAGCCTTTGAGTGGTCTTTAATAAAAAATAAAAAACAGAGAAAAAGTTGAATGGGTTCCAAGGCTCAGCTTTCTGATCTTAAAACATAAGATGAGCAGTAGGGGCACCTGGATGGCTAAGTCGGTTGAGTGTCCGACTTAGGCTCAGGTCATGATCTCGCGGTTCATAGGTTCCAGCCCTGCATTGGGCTCTGTGCTGACAGCCAGCTCAGAGCTTAGAGCCTGCTTCAGATTCTGTGTCTCCCTCTCTCTCTGACCCTCACCTACTCATGCTTTCTCTCTCTCTCTCAGAAAAAAAAAAAAAAACATTAAAAAAAAACCCATAAGATAAGCAGAAAAAAGGGCCCACATTCATAAGCATGATTCCTTAGCAAGTACTGTCGCCCAATCAGTGAACAGAACTTTGTCCTATTAGATTAGTGACCATGTTGGAGGAGGCAGCAAAAACATAGATGAAAGAAAGGAATGGGCAATCCTTTGAGCTTATATGTAACTAATCCAAACATAAGTTTATGTTCTTATATGATCACTTGGATACTAGTCACAAATTTTCAATTCTCATTATAGATACAGTGGGCTTTATTCATAAAATTCAATAATAGGAGACGAATATAGAGACTGTTAAGTCTAAGTGCTTTATTTTATACTAAACTGATATTCTGTATAAATAAATTACTCTTTGAATTTGGGCTTCCTAAATTGTGTGTGTGCTTTCTATTATATGTATCTGTCTTTCTACAATTAAGAAGATTGCTTCTTCATTAAACAATACCTACTTATCTGTATCTCTCTCTGTCAATCAGTATAATATCATCTATGTATCTCTGTAATGTTAAGATTGTGTATACTTAATAAGATGCTGTACAATAACAAATTTCTTTTTTTATTTTTGTTTTTATTTTTATTTTTTTTTTGAGAGAGAGACAGGGTGAACAGGGGAGGGTCAAAGAGAGAGGGAGACAGAATCTGAAGCAGGCTTCAGGCTCTGAGCTGCCAGCACAGAGCCTGATGTGGGGTGTGAACCCACAAACAGTGAGATCATGACCTGAGCCGAAGTCAGACGCTCAACCGACTGAGCCACCCAGGCACCCTTACAATAACTAATTTCTATCTCTAGGGCCAGGCTCAATAAAATTGTACCCCGTCTTTTCTATTTTTTTTTATTAAAAATAACTTTAATTCCTGAAGTTTTACCGCTAACATATATAGGTTTATTTCAAAGTTTTATTTCCTATGTGTAGGGGAAATACTTTTTCATGTTTATGGGTATCTTTACTTTTTAATTGCTTAATTAATTTTCTTCCCTAATTTTTCATGCAATATGTATATTAGGCACCTCCAAACAGATACACACAGAGATATATAACCCATACACATACACACATTCTGCAGTAGTCTTCCTAGGGTAATAGTTCAAGTTAGAAATTTTTATTTTTATATTTTAGAAATGGGGTAATAGGCACTGATTTTCTTTTTTGGAATGTTTATTTATTTTTGAGAGAGAGAGAGAGAAAGAGTGAGAGACAGACAGACACAAATATAGGCACATAGATCAATAGAACAGAATAGAAAATTCAGAAATGAACCCACAACTATAAGGCAACCTACAGTATGGGAAAAGATATTTGAAAGTGACATATACAATGAAGGTTTATCATTCCAATTATATATAAAACATAACACCCAAAGAACAAATAATCTAATTATGAAAGGAGGAGAGGACATGAACAGACATTTTTCCAAAGAAGATATACATCTGGCCAACAGACTCATGAAAAGATGCTCAACATCTCTGGTCATCACGGAAATGCAAATCAAAACTACAATGAAATACCACCTCACACCCATCAGAATGGCTAAAAACAACACAGGAAACAACAGGTGCTGGCAAGGATTTGAAGAAAGAGGAAACCTCTTGCACTGTTTTTTGTTTGTTTGTTTGTTTTTGGTTTTTTTAAGGTTTCTTAAGAAACAAAGAAATGAACAAACAGGAAAAAAAGAGAGGAAATTAAGAAGCAGACTCTTACCTATGGAGAACCAACGGATGGTTACTAGTGGGGAAATAGTTGGGAGGATGGGTTAAATAGGTGATGGGGATATAGAAGAAATGCACTTGGTGTGATGAGCACCAGGTGATGTACGGAAGTATGGAATCACTATACTGTACACATGAAACTAATATTATACTGCATTTTAACTAACTGGAATTTACTTTTTAAAAAAAGTTTTATTTCTCTGTTTTGAGAGAGAAAGAAAAGGAGTGGGGGAGGGGAAGAGAGAAGAGAGAGAGAAAATCCCAAGGGGTCTTGGCACTGTCAGCACAGAGCCCAATGTGGGGCTCAAACTCATGAACCATGAGGTCATGACCTGAGCTGAAATCAGGAGTTGGAAACTTAACCAACTGAGACACCCAGGCACTCCATTAACTGAAATTTAAATAAAAACTTAACAAAAATCCTTCAGATAAACTTGAATTATTATACTTTTTACTGCAGATAGGATAAAGATAGAAGTATAAAAGCATAAATAACACATTTGTAAAAAGAAGAAAAAATCATGCTTAATATATAAGAAAAATAAGGAAACATGTAACTAATAATAATTTGTATGAGTAAATTTACATATGCAAAAGAAATTATCTAGAAATAAACATTTGCCTTAATAACATAATGCTATCCAAACTTCTTAGGGAATATTCAAGAAAAATGCAGTTTTAATTTTAATATGCACATGAGATCAATTAATGTATCACATATGCAAATTTGAAGGCAATGACCCTGATTCTGAATGCTTGTTATTTCTGGAGTTGGCATATGGCTCTCTCTAACAGCAGACATAATGATTTCAATAAATTAGCTGCTAATGCCATGTAATGAACTCTGATTTGTGTTAATTTGTGCATTACTTAGCAATTTCATGTTAATTTTTTTGAATATCAGTTTTTAATGCAGTATTAGAATTTTATTTTGTACCTAAATTTTTTTTAAAAAAGTACATTTTGATTTAGATATTTTATAATAAAAAAAGCAGTTTCATAAAGTACAAATTCAGGATGTGACTCAAAGTTTAAATAAAAATTTGTTTCCAATAATCCAAGTTTTGAAAAATAATGTTTTAATGGGACAACAGCATTGCCAAAGATTTGGAAAGGGTTATTAGGTTTATATTTAAAATAGCAAGTACTGAATTTCCTGCTCTAAGTCTTTCCCACACTTACCATTCCTATGTCATACAGAACATTACAAGTTTTATCTGATTGTTACTGGTGGTGGTGGAGGTAATGGTGGGGCAGTAATATTCATAAATATATACCTGTGTATGTATGTATGTATGCGGATTGTATATGTATAGTTTAAATGTCTACACTGGATTATTTTTAAGAAATCATTAGGAATAAAATACACTAAAAGAAAACATTCTGTCTAACTGTACTGAATAAAATCAAGAAGATTTTGCTTGTAAGTGTGGTCTTGCACAGATTAATTGCAGATGGCTTATGTAAAAGTTGATAAATATAAATATTTTCTATTTGATTTTTGTCAGAGTCTGAAAAATACAAGAGAAGTTAAAATCATTCCTACTATTATATACGTTTTCCTTAAGATCTCATTTAACTTTCTATATCTCACTTTCCTAATGTAGGAGTAGGATATTGGTAATTAATTCATACAACTCTTAAGGAAATTTAATAAGTTAATATATGCAAAGTATGTGACAATTATCCTTATTAAAGAAGTATTCGTAAAGAAGTATAGTTAAATGGTTAGTTTCACCTGATCAAACACAGGTGTTTCATATTTACTTCTCCTGTCCATTTTCCATTGTACAGCCAGTGTTACAGCTAGTGTGAAATGTAAATCTGATTTACAGGGTGCCTGGGTGGCTCAGTCAGTTAAGCGTCCAACTTCGGTTCAGGTCATGATCTCAGGGTTTGTGGGTTCAAGCCCCGCATTGGGCTCTGTGCTGCCAGCTAGCTCAGAGCCTGGATCCTGCTTGGGATTCTGTGTCTCCCTCTCTCTCTGACTCTCCCCTGCTCACACTGTCTCTCTCTCTCTCTCCCTCTCTAAAATAAATTTTAAAAACATTAAAAAATGTAAATCTGATTTACATTATGACTCTTTTTGTTTAATCTTTAGTGGATACTTGCAAGATAAAAGCCAGAATCCTCACTATGGAATTCAAGGCCCTTCACATTCTAGCTTCATATCAACCAGTCTACCCACACTAAACTATTTGTACTTATCTGAATATGTCATGACATTGAATGCTTCATGCCTATGTAAATAATATTCTATCTGCTTGAAATGCTTGCTCTAACTGTTTTCCTGGCAAATTCCTACTAATGATTCTTGACTTTGGGATGTGATCACTGATATATCTAGATGAATATATTAATCTATGTTAATATTTCACTCTCCTTGTTTCTATAACCTCTTAAAAATGATATATTTGAGCCTATTACCGTATATTGTTTGCATGTCTCTCTTGTAGACTCTTAGCATCATGGAAATTAGCCCCCTATTCACTATATTCTTTAACATACAGTGCTTAACAGACTTTCAGTGAATATTTATTTTTATTTTTGAGACAGAGAGAGACAGAGCATGAGAGAGAGAGGGGTAGAGAGAGAGGGAGACACAGAATCTGAAGCAGGCTCCAGGCCCTGAGCTGCCAGCACTAACCCGATGTGGAGCTCGAACCCACAAACCGTGAGATCATGACCTGAGCCGAAGTTGGACGCTTAACCGACTAAGCCACCCAGACGCCCCTCAGTGAATGTTTTTTGAATCCCGTGTTGAAGATGATGTAGGAATTGTATTCATAAGATGTTCTTCCAATAAGAGAAAATAAGGCATAATATTTATTTTTTTTTTATTTTTTTTATTTTTTTTTTTTTACAAATAGTTTATTGTCAAATTAGTTTCTACATAACACTCAGTGCTCATCCCCAAAGTGCCCTCCTCCATGCCCATCCACCCCTCCCCCCCACATCCATCAGTCCTCAGTTTTTGTCAGCATTCAAGAGTATCTCATGGTTTGCCTCTCTCCCTATCCCCCACCATTTCCACCCTTCTTCTCCCACTTGATCCTCCGTCAAGTTCCTCATAATCCTCCTATACGTGCAAACATATGATATTTGTCCTTCTCTGCCTGACTTATTTCGCTCAGCATAACACCCTCAAGGTCCATCCATGTTGCTACAATAAGGCATAATATTTAAATGGATCTTGGGTATTTCAAATAAATCCTGGGTTTATGAGATATTGTTTGTGCTTCTCACAGCTGTATTTTCATGTTTAATTCCATGGAATGCTAAGTTCATCTGTTTTTAATTATAAAAAATAAAAAGCTGGAAATACTGCTTTACTTTTTCATCATATAATCTTTGTTTTTTCTTGCAGTGTTCTCCATGTCTCATCAGCTCTGGTAAGCTTTCTCACTTCACAAAGAGAACATAAGGTATGGCAAATTCATTCAGTGCTAATCATGAGCTGAGCATTTCAATGTTTCACTTCCTTCTCTAAGACAAAGTTAGAGGTGCCAGGAATATTGAGTTGTGACTTGTGAATCTTCTTGCTGATCCAAACATACACAGGAGACCAAAAAATATTCAGGCCCATACAGAAGTAGGTGTTAGATACTGAACCGCAGTATATTCAAGGGTGTGGAGTCTTAAAACCTTGTTTTTCTTGAAATTAGGGTTGGGATTTTGGGATAGATCAGTGTATATGGTGTACCAACATAAGTTCTGTTATTGTTGGGAAAAGCAAGTCTCTGTGGAGGAAACTCCAGAATTTTCCAGAGGTTTGCACTCTTGTTCTCATTAACATCCAGTTCATCAGAACTTCTATAATCCTATTTAGCT
Source organism: Hyaena hyaena (assembly GCF_003009895.1). Classification (NCBI taxonomy): domain Eukaryota; kingdom Metazoa; phylum Chordata; class Mammalia; order Carnivora; family Hyaenidae; genus Hyaena; species Hyaena hyaena. The sequence continues at coordinate 132,968 of NW_024082160.1, forward strand.
GTTGCTCATATCAGCACTTCATTGAGGTATGGGGATTTTGGTTCTCATCTGCTTTGACTGATGGACTCAGACAATGGGCCTTCCATCTAACATGAAGTGTCCTAACATGCCAGAGAAAAGTGGTCAAGTGGCCATTTGCCAATTTTTTATGGATAGGTTATCATTTGTTTTTAAGTATAAAAACTACATCTTCTCACATCATCTGTGGCATAAAATGCCAAGTTTATAAACAATTTTCTAAACATTCTAAATAATTCCAAATAATTCCAGTAAAGGCTTATTTTATAAAATCACTCATAAGTTTTACATATTATAATATTATGCATAATATTTTAGATTACTTGCTAACTTTATGTTGAGGCATTTCAAAGTTTCATGTGCGTTTATGTGTGTGCTTGTGTGTGTGTGTGTGTGTGTGTAGGACAGAAGAAGGTTTAAGAGTAAATATCCCTCATATTTTTTCCCTAATTAATGATATGTAATATTTTAAAAATCACATATGTGGGAGCTTGGGTGCTTGTCATGGTTAGTATGTGTTGATTCAACAACCTAGACTAAGCATCTGGGAAGAATGATAAGTGCTTATAAATTTCAGTGCATAAAATCAAGGTAGGCATTTGGAGAGTCACTATTGGGGTATAACGAAAACCAAAGTGTAAAGGTCAGTTCAACTCTGACATTGGTCTCTGAAGAGGCTAAGGTAAATAGGAGCCGACAATTTATTACCTAAGCAGTATTAATCAGAGCAAGAATTAAGAGGGAGAAGATATTGCCTCTGAAAACAGAACTATAAAAAGTCTTTTTAGTTGTATTAGTAAGGCTTTTCCAGAGAAATCAATAGGATGCACGTACACACACACACACACACACACACACACACACACACACACACAGATTATAAGATATCAGCTCACAATGGCTATGGAGGTTGGCAATTCTTAACATCTTCAGGGCGAGTTGGCAAGCTGGAAACCAAAGTGAGCAGATAGTAATAGTTCCAGTCTAAATCTGAAGGCCTCAGAACCAGAAGAATCAATGGTATGGTACAGGTCTACTCCAAAGGCTGCTAAACTCTAGACCCAAAAAAGCTGATTTCAATTCAAAAAAGGCTGCTAAACTCTAGACCCAAAAAAGCTGAAAAAGGCCAATGCTACAGTTTACAGATTACCAGACAAAAAGGAATTGTCTTTACTTTGGGAAAGATCAGGGTTTTTTTTGCTATATTAAATGCTTCCCCTGAGTAGATGAGGCCAACAACATTAAGGAGGGAAGTTTGCCTGACTCAGTCTATCTATTTTGATGTTAATGGCATCTAAAGCACTTTCACAGAAACATCCAGAATAGTGTTTGATTAAATTTCTGAGCACTCTGCGGCCCAGTCAACTTTACCCATAAAATTAACCATCACGTTAGTAGAAACAAAATATAAAGTCAATCAATTCACAAATCACAGATCTCTGACACCTGGTGGAAACCAACGTGACCATAAAGGTTCATTGATCTTAAGACATAGTTAGGTGGGACCAAATGGAATAGAAGGTCAACTGCTCTAGAACGAATAGATGGAAATCCCAGTTAATGAAGTGATGGGGCTTCCTCTCCATCATAATGATCTTATGATAAGAAATGAGGAAGCACATACTTAACGAAAGAGAAGTAAACTGTAATTAGAGGGAGGGTCACTTATGTTCTAGCAGTGGTAAGGAGAAGCTTGTACAAGAAGCTTCGGAAGTGTTTATCATGAATTACATAATTTTACAAATGTACAAAAATATTAATGTAGGTCTAGGTATGCACATCTCATTGGACTGTAATTTTTCCTATTTTATTTAAATTCATGTAGATAACAGATCGTGTGGTTTCATGTCTATATTGTGTCACCTGTTTTACTTGTCAGCCTCTGAGGAAACCGAGGGAAAATAGTGAACCTTATTGTCTTCATATTTGTCTGACTTGTTTTAGGGTCAGAGACATTATAATAGTTGGCATCTTGATTACTTCTGTTGCCTTTATTATGATTGGACCTCACTATGGCAGTAGCAGAAATGGAAGAGGAAGTCAGAACTAGTTATAAGGACTTGGCTGGAAGTTAAAAGGAACAAACTAGAATGAAAGAGTTCCAAGCATAGGACAGGAAGCAGTCTTGGAATGATTCCTTCAGCTTCCAACTGTGTGTACAGTTTTATGTGCCTTAAGTCCAGGGGCTGGCATTCATTTATTCATTCACATATTTGTTTGTTTGTTGCTGCTATTTTTTAAGATCTCACAACCCACCAGAGGAACTGTAATGCCTTTGATGCTGGTGCTCAGATTCATTCCTTCTTGGATCCTCCCCTTCCACATGTCTTTCATTTTGACAGCTGCAACCTATAGTCATAGTGATGAGCTAATAAGTGTTGAGTTCATACTTGTTTGTTGAGTATTTATTTCGTAGGAAAAAATTCTTAAGTAAACCTTTAATTAATCGACTCTAAATTATGCAGATGGTGGCCCGTTGCATCTTGACATCTTGGATCAAAAGCCTGTGTTTTTGTACCATTTGAGATGAATCTACCAAAAATCATTTGTGTTCATTCCTGAACTTATTTATTCCAGTTAACATTGTCATTTGCAATTATAAATTTTAAGTATGCCTGTTCAGATGAAATATGAGTGTGAAAGATGAAGTGTGGATGCCTGCATGAAAATGAACTTGAATGCTTAGGATAGACTTGATGAAGATGAGAGAAAAAGAAAATCTGCTGAATTGATGTATAGGCAGAAAAGCCTAAACTTGGGAGAAAATCAGAAAAATCTGGAGACATGCTACATTATATTGCTTAGCAACTGTCTTAAATTCCAGCTATCTTTGAAGAAACTCAAGCTGAAATTCACACATTAGATTGCAGTTTATGCAAACAAGACACTGCAGAACTTTAATCATTTAAATAAAAGATTAGGTACCTACATTAAAAGTAATTGGCGAATGGATGTGCTTTTAATACTTTATATACATATACAATGTTTAAGGCATTTATAAGTTTTTAGACTCTCCCATTTTTTTTTATAATCCCTCATTTTAATCAAAGGATTGACTAAATATCTATACTACTATTTTTGGCTTTGAAATATCTACTGTGGCTTTATCAGTGTTCCTAGTATCAATATAAATTAATTCATTATTCTTCATCACATTCTTCAAAGAATATCCTGGCCTTGTGGTTGTTACATATAAGCATAGGCACCATTACTTCCAATAAAACATTTGCATCCTATTATGAGATATGTTTTCACTTCTGTTGCAGTAATCAGGTCATTAGAGAGGAGGTGGGGTTTGAGTTGGAATTGAGAAGAAATAAGGCAGCAGTGGTGGAGTGTGGGAAGCAGAGGCCAAGTCTGGTTCAAAGAAGATTAAGGAATAAGAAAACCAAGAGGCTTTAAAGAGCAGAGCAACTCCATCCTATCTATTGGATCCAAGGAGCCTTACTGAGGCGTAATAAGTGATTCATTCATCTGCAGACTGGAGACAGTGGTGTTAGTTTTCAATGCCATGCCTACGTATTTGTGATTTATTTCTTTGTGTGGAGTTATTAAATGTTTGTGAATAACAGTAACAGCAAGGAGAGGTAACATAATTAAAGCCATATTTTATGTGGAATCAATTCATTAGATAGAAGGGGCAGGAAGATGGAAGATGTGGCAACAATTAAGAGGATTGTTATCAACAAACCTTTGAATTATTTGACCCCAAATCTCTAAGTCTCCCTAATTCCTTATTAACAAAAAATAATATTTAAACATTTTTCTAAATGGAATAACTATCCTTTTACTGTTGTTTTTCTTTGCAGTTGCTCTGAATTTTCCAGGCTTTTAATTGAAATAATTTAAGCTAGACTATATCATACATAGATATAAACATCCACACACATATATAATTTACTATTTTTATAAGGCAGATACAATGATATATTTTGAATTGGTTTGTTCTAACCTATCACCTCAGTGGTCTCTGGGATATTCTGACAGTTACAGATCAGCTGGATTGATTCACTCAATTCCAAAATATGAGTTGCTTGACCTTGATATATTTTGTAACGCTATTTCTATCTACTCCTCAATTTCTCTGACTTATATGTCTCCACGTAACCTCAGTTTTATCTCTCCTTAGCTGATTTCATAAATCCTTCTCTTCTAGTCACCTGTCTAATACTATCTCAATATACCATCTAATAGAAAAGGCCCATTAATAGCTGTAGTAAACTCTAAACTGCCGTAAATTATATGACTGGGGTTTTTATCTAGGCTTTTTCCCTCATAAAAGATGGGTTTTTTTTCTGTGTCCCTCCTGAACAGGCTTTGTCAGAAATGAACATCATATAAATATTTGATTTATTACATTTCTATCCACAGCACCAAAATTGAAATGCCATACCTAAAGCACAATTTGTCATCAGTGTGGTAAATGTTCAACCAGTATACTTGAATTCCTATTCTTGGGCATAACTAGAGCTAGAATTTATATGGGCAAAAGAAAAAAAAAAAGAAATACAAACAATTATGAGGGTTAGTATCTTGCCTAAATGAATACATCTCAAGTTTTTTTTTTTTTTGAGATGAGGAGTAATTTGAAAAATGTATCTGTAGATAAAATTACATAAATTAGAACAGGATACCAAATTATTAGGTGCTTTAAGACCATAAGATGGTGATATTGTAATGATGATCCATAGACCTAATATCAGAAATATATGGAAATTTTGGACAAAAGAACCAAACACACATCAAATACACATTAATAGTTCTTGGTTTAGTATATTATTTATAGCAAAAAGAAATTACAAGTACTGGGTTAACTAGGAAGAGCCTTGTGAGAACTTCCAGTAGTTTATAGTCCAATAGGAACTATGGGTTTTTTTGCTAATTTTTGTCACTTGAACCCTACCATCTAGTATTTGGTGCATTCTAAGTAACCACTAGTAAAAATTTGAGAAATCAATATTAAATAACAGCTGGCTAATAATGTAAGTTTTAATGAGGAAATATAGATAAATGTTTGGGTCAAAGAATAAACGCCTTGCATTTATACTTCATTTCTCCCATTCTTTCACATCCCACCTTCAACTCCTCAGCTCACCCTATCACCATAAGCCACAAACCTATCACCAACCCCCACCAAACATTTCAACTGCTTCCGGCTACCACCTTAGTCCAAAGTACTGTCATTTTTAACAAAACTATCAGAATGACCTTTTAACTGTTTTCCTGATTCCACACTTCCACACATCCCCAGACATCTTTAAGTCTATTCTCCATAGTCTGTGTGATTATTTTAAATTTAAATCTAATTTAAATCTAATTGCATGATTAGACTGGGTCAGGGCTAGGTCAAGAACTCAAGACTCCTATCTTTCATCTTTCTATGAAACCAAGGTACTTATAATTTGAGCTCACATTATATATCAACCATGACCTAATCACATTTATCATTTAAAAATATACTTCCATGGAAAAATTATTTAACTTTATTAAATTTTAAATTTACATCATTAAATTTTAATTAAGTACAAACTATGAGTACTAGTATGCTGTACGAGGTGTTCTAGAAAAAGATACATGGGCGTCATAGTTTCCATACAAATCAAGAGATCTCCTAAGTACTAAACAGGATAGCTAATATAAATATCCACTGCTCCATCTTTATTTCTCCATCTTTATTTTCTTCAGTTTATATTTGATGTGCAATTGGTGCCATTCTAAGCTAATAGAGTAATGGCTTGAATTACAAAATCAAGGTAGTCAGAATATCAAGACAATAGAAACATACTTCAGTCAAACCTTGTAAAAGAATCCAAAGAGTGTTAAAATCCGTGCTTATGAAGGCATACTTGGCAGGCATCCTCTGCAATGAATCTGCTTTCAGCTTCAGAGGGACATGACAGCCAGCAGGGGTGTTAGATACCCTGCAGTTTGTGAGCAGGTAATTTTTTTTTCACAAACTTTATAACACATGGGGTAAACTATGCACAGATAATCCGCCTGTTCTCCAGGCTTCTTTTGATAAACTTTCATAAGAGAACAAAGATTTACGAGGGGAAGTTGTTTCTGCATTGACCTCTTGTGGTGCTCCTTTCAGAATATGAAAAATGGCATCATTTGACTCTGGAAGGGAGTGACAGTGCAGGGTTCCTGTCAAAACCATTATAGGGGTGCACCTGCAAATTCTACTGCTTTCTCTTCCAGGAGGGTTGCACTGAGCAGATATAGACTTATCCATGATTTCACTTCTTCTTGTCATTATCTTGTTCTGTGATAATGAAAGAAAATGTCTAAAAAGTGTCTATTAATTCCAATTTGCACTAAGGTTTCAAGAAGCTAGAGATGAACCTTGTTAAGTCCAACATTGCTTCGTCAGTCTAAAATAACCTACAAGAAAATCAGCAGGAGAAAGCTTTGAGAGTCTGAACTGATAGGGCTCATACTTGGTACCCATTCTTTTTATTATTAATGTATCAAATATTTATCATGATAATCATCTATTGAGGTTTGCTTTTAATTCTGCTTATTAGTTTACATTTATTATCTCCTTTAATACTTCTCTGAGTTCTGATTCATAACACTCTTATTATAGAGATGAAGAGGTTTATATACAAAGAAACTAAGTAATTTGTCCAATGTCAAGCAGCTAAAGAGTTGATGGAGAGAATTCATACCCAGGTAGTTTGACTCAAAAGCTTGTTTGCCTAGCCCCTAAGATGTATTACTTAAACAGCTTATCTGTAATGGGTGCTTGGTACATTTAAGTGTCTCTGTCTTCTTCTTCAGAAATGAAAGATAAGGGAATGACTCAGTCGGTTGAGTGTCGGACTTTGGCGTAGGTCATGATCTCACAGTTCATGAATTTAAGCCCTACATCAGGCTTGCAGTTGTCAGCACAGAGCCCACCTTGGATCCTCTCTTCACCTCTCTCTGCCCCTCCTCCACATGCAGTCTCTCAAAAACAGGTAAACATTAAAAAAATAGAAATGAAAGCCAAAAATAACACATCTCCCAGCATAGTTCTAAAGAAATTGTTACATGTCAGTAAGGTCTGAAAGGATGACTTTGTGTTCTGCTTATACATGCTGAATGTTTCTCCCTCCTCTCCCACCCCTCCCCAGCCTTCTCCATCTGCACCAATGCCTCAGGAATTGATCAGTATGGATTCCATTAATGGGTTCTCTCCCTCAAGCTTCCAGTGGGCTTACTCACTGGGAGGCTCAGCAATAGGTTGAAAGAGAAGGAGATAGGAATCATTACTTTTGCTACCTCCCTGTGGTGCAGCCAGGATCCAACTGAGTTCCTTGACTAAAGATTTCAGCTCCTTGAGAGAATCTTTCCACAAAGAGTTTTCAGACTCTGAAGAGTGGTAACCTTTTCCTTCCTCACTCCACTGGGTAGAATCGTGCATATTCTCAGTAGCCATGGGGAACTGTGCCATCCCTCACAGCCTCCCTGTACTCCACCCACAATTTCCCTTATAAAACCCTCTTCTAATTATCATAATTTGTCTATTCCAATTATTTCTTTGGTGACCTTCATTAATACAATTGAAAAAAAATGTATGGCCTCATATAGAATATCGAGCTGCTCACTTTTTCATAACCACTCACTGCATTAAGCATTCTAGTTTATAGTCCCTAAACATTTCCTGAATCTTTCCTCAAATCTCTCCCTGCTATCTACTTTTGACTTGGTATCAGATCAAAGTCCAGATGTATCTAACAACTTAAGTGTGGTCTAGAGGATAACAAAACAAAACAAAACAAAACAAAACCCTACAATGGACTGCAATTGTGTGTCCTGTCTTCTACCTTTAAAAAAAAATAGTGTATTTCAATTGTCTACATTTCAATAGTGGTAATTCAGTAAAATAGGTGTTTTTGTTTGTTTGTTTTTGTTTGTTTGCTATATTTAGTTTCTTAAAATTCTTTGGAACAAATCAGGATAACAGATACAGGTTACTTTTTTTTGCTAGAAAGATTGTTAGAATTCTCCTAGAACACTGAAACATTGATCAACTGTGAATATAGTTATAATTATCATCATATTTGAGCATTATTGATTCAGGCCTCAGTGTGTGTGTGTAATAAAATAGTTCACATGTTGTAACTCATAAGATACATTTCCCTTCCAAATGAAGCTGTTCTGAGTGTGTCCTGCTCCAATCTCAGCCATATTCCCAACTTAGCACTTCTGTACATTATCAATGCTATTTCTACATAGATAATTCTAGCATATTATTGTAGTTAAATTCATTATTCTGGCCTAAATGCTGTTCTCTTTATTTAAACTCTTACGTATCAGTGTTATAGATCTGCCTCATGATCAAGGAACTGAATCTGGCTAGATTGGTTCACTGGAACATCCATTTGTGCCAGAAACATGGGATTTTTTTTTCCTTGTGCCCACAACTTACTATTAACTTCACTAATGGTCACATCATGACTATTAATTTCAGCATTAATAGTCATGATGAAATTTCCAGGCAGTGCCAACAACCTTGCAAATGTGGATCTGGTCTCATATTCAAAGAGGAGGGGGAGTGTAGAAGGACATCAGCTCATCACCACCTCTAGAGGAAAGTCCAAAACGCATACCTTCTACTTATCAGGTTTAATTGTATCACCTCCATACTCAGCAACAAATCAGTAGGAACTTCAATTTTAGATTTGTTACTTCAAAAGGAGTCAATTTCTCAAATTGCTTAATATTAATCTCATTTATATATATATCCATTTGTGTAGAACACTGGAGAACTTCACATGTCCTGGTAGATAGGGAGAGTGACCAGAAATCAGATTATTTGAGAAGACTGCTCAATAGAAGCAGAGGTAAAACTTAGTGGTTTCAAGCACTAATCATAGGATAATTCACTGCTATGATAGTAGAAACTATCAAAATAGTCAAAAGAGTTTGACTTTTGAACTTGCATCATTTTCTCCATTAGTGATACAATTAGGGCCTTGGCCTCAGTCTTGAGAGAACATAATTTTATATTAGTCCCTTTAGTTTCAACAAAAGTGATTCTTCTTCATGACATGATTTCTTTTTCTCATTTGAACATTTTATGACTAGTGTACATTGCCTCACCTTTGTACTATTATTCCCCTTTGAGAATGGTAATGAGGAAAAAAGTTTGAGATAGTCTCCTAGTTTTTCTTTTCTTCTTCTCTATTAATAAATGGATTGATTTGAGAGAAAGTAAGAATCGCTTAGACAACTCTAATGGTTGCAATTATTTCAGAATATTTGTTGGCTATTGATTAAATTGTAATGGTACACGTGAACACAGTTGTGATCTGATTTCAAATAACAAATCAGAGTTCTGATTTTGTTTTGGTAGACTCTAAGTGATGTAAAGCAGTCATGTACTTGAAAATAAAAGTCAAGTCTTTGTTAAGAAAATTTTTTTGCATGCTTATATACAGTAAACAAACAAAACAGTTTTCCATACATTATCAAAGGGATAGTACCTGCTTAGACCAGTATGACTTATACTCACTTTGGTGACACTTGTGTGTTGATAACATCAAGTCATTTCTTATCACCTAGGAGAAGGAAAAGTGCCAAACTATCAGCATGGTTGTACCAGCTAAATGACAGTGATGAATGAGTAACTTATATTTATATTGTGTCTTTTTTTTCCCCTAACTAATCTTACTCTAAATATATGTCTGTGTCATACTTTCTTCAAAAACTTAATGTATTAGCTAGTAAGTCAAAGAACAACCAAAAAATGTCATCTCATACAAAAAGAAGAGGAAAAAGTTTAAAAGTTAGTCATGTCACACCTAATCAAATCTCAGGACCACCTAAGTAAGGCATTCTTCATTTAAGATGCAGGAAAAGAATTAATGTATAGAATTAAAAGACATGTATTTTAATTTAAAATGTAATTAAAGTTACAATTATATATTAGCTGTGCTTTCACTCTACTTCTTAAAATCTTTGTCTAAATAGTGATTTTAAAGAATAAAGAAAGCAACATGGTGTTTGCTTTGAATTATAAACTCTTGAATAGACTAGAGTAAAAATAATAAAAATGTGCTGTAATTTGACATAAATTAGCCAACATAAAGAGGAGAAAAATAATATGACAGAGGGGCCAAATATCTGGTGGCTCAAGTCCCTCCTTTAAATTCTCACTTTCTATACCATGACAAGCAGGAAATACGGTCATATCATAGTCAGTAGGACTACTTTGTCTTATTGAGAGATTATAAAATGGTTACTTTGACTGCTTTGATATGAAAAAGGGAAGAAAGTCACTGGTCTGGGAATAAGAGGTCTGGCTTTTCTATTACATGGTTGTATGGTCTTGAGAAATCATTTCACCTCTATGGATCTCACTTTCTTCAGCCAGCAGTATCAAGTAATGATTAAGATTACTTGTTATGGAACTGATTTGCTGAGGTGAAAATTGCAGTACACCATTTATGTGTCATATTAGGCAAATCTCCTATTGTCTCTGGAACTTTTCCTTCACTTTCACAATGCAGGTTATAGATCCAGCTCATAAGGTTCGTGTGAAGATTAAGTGAGTAGATACGTTTAAACTGTTTAGAGTAGTGCCTAGTCCATTGTAAATGTCTTAAAAATTGTTGGCTTTAACATGCTACATTGCTTTCATGAATTAATTGAGGTTTTATATTTCATTTTGATTGTTACATTGAATTTATTCAAGATGTGAATATAAAATAAGAACGGTGGCTTCTTAGATTCATCCCAATTGTTTTTTTTTTTTTAATTTTTTAATGTTTGTTTATTTTTGAGAGAGACAGAGTCAGAGTGCAAGCTGGGGAGGGGCAGAGAGAGAGGGATACCAGCTCAGCCTCCAGGCTCTGAGCTATCAGCACAGCCCATGACAGGGGACTCAAAGTCAGGAACTGTGAGATGGTGACCTGAGCTGAAGTCGACCACTTAACCGACTGAGCCACCCAGGTGCCCCCTTCCCAATTGTTAATGTGAAATTTTATGTTGGTGAATGCTTTGCCAAGAGTAAGGAAAAGAATTGGCTCTTTATGGTATAGCATTTGGCTCAATTGAGATGAAGACAATTGGGCATGTGAAGCTATCGATACTCACTCATCTACCTTTCAGCCTTATCTGGTATCCATTTTCAAGATTGGCCCAGTTGCAGAAATTTAGAAAGGAATTGAAATAAGGAGATTTTTGTGGCATCCCAGGCAAAGAGAAAAGGAGGTTATTTATGGTGTATTGCTATGGTATCTGTTTTTATTTCAGCTGTAGAGGCTAGGTCTTAATTATCTAAAAGGATTTCACATAAAAGCTGTTTCGGAGACGGTCTTTGAGAGATCTGGGGCATATGTGGCAGATGGTAACGTGTAAGTGACAGTTGTGGTGGATAGAAGTGTTCTCATCGTAATAAGGGATTGGGTGAGGGTCCAGAAACATAGCAGGGGCTTTTAAAAACAATTAATTGCTGTAAAATAATACATAACATAGAATTAACTACCTTAACCATTTTTACATACACAATTCAGTAGCATTATTCAAACAATCTCCAGAATTATTTTCATTTTGCTGAACTGAAACTCTCAACCCATTAAACACCCATTCACTTCTCCCCCCAGCCTTTGGCAACTACCATTCTACCTGTTTGGGTAAATTGATTAAGGTAGACCAAGAGTCAAAGATGAGATCCTCTGAATACCTCTTGGATACTTGGTGACACTTAAGTGCTTCGTTTGCCTCTATAAAAAGCCATCTCTCTTCAGGGCTATCCAGTGTATATAACAAATTCTGATTTGGGTTGCTTTCCCTCTTATTACAATTCCACAAAGACAAGATATTTTTGCAAATATAAACCATTATACTTGGCCCTAATGTTTGCTAGTTTTACTATTTTTCTTTAAATGTAAGATTTCTGTGTCTCCTCCTTAGTCATTTCTTTTGTCCCGAGATTCTTCACTGAAACCATTTGGAAACTACAACCAGAACGGTCTTTTAAAAATATTAGGAGACCCTGGTGGGGGGGTGGGGTGCTGAATCAGTTAAGCATTTGACTTCAGCTCAGGTCCTGATCTCACAGTTTGTGAGATTCACTAAGCCCTGGGTCAGGCTCTGTGCTGACAGTCTAGAGCCTGCTTCTGATTCTCTCTCTGACTCTATCTCTGCCCCTCCCCAGCTCACACATGTGCACATGTTCTCTCTTTCTCTCAAAAATAAATAAACCTTAGGGAAAAATAATAATAAAAACATTAATTGAAATAAAGTCATACTTCTACTTTAAACTCTTCAATGGCTATTCATCTTATTCAAAGTAACCTGGCAGAGTTCTCCACATGGCCTAGACTGCTATGTGATCCGGTCTTGCTCTCTTTTCTGTTTCCTTGTTTTTCTTTAAGTCTCTGGGTCTCAGGCTTTTCTGCTGACTAAAACGTTAGTTTGGTTTCTTTTTATTTAAACTTAGTCTTCCTCCTCATTTCCCCTTTTCCTTGTATTGGAGAAAATTTATCTGAAGTAGATAATCAATACTTTGTCCCAAGTTATGTGTATCTTCCTCACTTCTACATACTTTGAAAGAGTAGCCAGACAAATAGATGAGCACATAGTAAATAAAAGTCCTTCCATGGAACTTTGAAAGTAGCAGTAAAATATTTAACTCTTAGAATACATTTTCCTGAATAAAACAAGAGATTAAACACAGAAACTACTGCCAGCAATCATTTTCTCTTAGGTGAATTAGAAGTTACAGAAAGTTCATTTGTGATAAGATACATGTAAGTAATACAACATTAATAGGACCATGAACAGGACCACTAAGAGTGGCCGGGCCATCCTTCCCCCATCAGAAACTTCTTAGGTTTCCTCTTAGATTTCTTGCAGTCAAATAAGTCTGGCCTTTGCCTGAGTTCCAGGTGCACCCTCAACCTATCTTTCATAAGACACCACTGTATTTTAATCATATGTATATTGGAAGCCCTCTTAAGCCATCTGCACTTTACTGATTCACCAGATTAACCAACAATTCCTTCTGAGAAGCATCCTGACCTGTCATTGCAGTCATGGTTGAGTGCTCATGGCTAGTAGGTTCCTGTCTAGTATTTCACCCCCTCCTGATTCTGCCCTTGAGTTCAGGACTTACCCAGTCAATCTTGTCTGATCTCCACTATGCCGGTTGATGGTTATCAAGTTGAATTACTAAATTCAATTACCTAATACATAAACCAATCAAATGTGAGTGCAGAAATAAATTTCTGTTGCCATGAAAACTAAATTGAATACTTCAGAAACACTCAAGAAAGGAAGAAAGAAGATTTTTTAAAGTGCTATAGAATTAGATGTGGACAGATCAACTCTAAAAGGTTGGGGTACAAATACTTTTTTAAAAAACATTCTACTTATCTATTTTTTAAAGTTTTTTCATTTTTATTTTTGAGACAGAGAGAGAGAGAGGGACCATGAGTGGAGGAGGGGCAGAGAGAGCAAGGAAGACAGATCCAAAGCAGGCTCCATGCTCTGAGCTGTCAGCACAGAGCCCAATGCAGGGCTAGAACTCATAGACTGTGAGATCATGACCTGATCTGAAGTTGGACGCTTAACCAACTGAACCACCCGGGTGCCCCTCTACTTATATTTTTGATGCATCTGTGTTCTTGGTATAATCTGAGAAATGGTAAACTGATGTTAAATTTTGGGTGTGTTTTAGGTGATCCTAAGCTCCAACCAAATCTACACTCAAAAATATCTTTGGCCCTGTATCAAAAGTTTAGCAAAGAAATATATACTTTCCTATTTAATCTAAAATAAAATATTTAAGTCAGGGATGTAACTTTTCTTGTTTGGTCCTCAAATTAAAGTGGATTTTAATTAATCTACTAATTACCAAGCCCCCTTGCATTGAGTAATAGCACTTTGCTCTCCTTCTATTACTTAAATTTGAAATAGGGTTTGGTATTAGATCCCCCACCCAAATCCTTTATTAGACAGCTTCTCATGGGTTATTTGGCATTTTTGTATAGTTGGAAGAGCCAAGGTGAGGCAGAAAACATTATATTGGAAGGATGAGTGTTCAGAGGCAGGGACAGCTGCAACTTAATAATACATTAAAGTTAGGTGAGATTTCTTTGTTTTCTTGCAAGGAGTGAATTTGCTATTACTTTAAATAAGGAATATAAACCAGTATTATGGTGCTTCTGTTTATTTTATTTACCTCTACATTTATATTTCACCTTTTGCTAAAAGGATTTGAAGTGGCTTATAGTAAAAACACAATTCACTAAGACTGAACCATTAACTGAGAATTGTTCTTATTGAGCATTTACTGCACTACAATTCTATGTTGTATTTGAAAATGTCCTTGCATTTTAAAAGTAGAGCTTGTAAACAGTTTGGAAAAAAATCAGCTCTACAAAACTGTGTGTATGTTTTTCATCCATTCCTCTAGTCCTACACATCTCACAGTTTAATCATCTAACCTAATGTTTTCCATCCTTTTCTCTCTGCCTATGCCTTCATATTTTAGTAACCTAAGAGAAAAGAAGCTTTATAAGATACATATTGGAAACTTACATAAAGCCATATAAAGAATAATGTGTCTGTAATAATTTTTTAACACATGGTATGATTTGATTTAGTTTATATGTGTACACATATCACATATATATGTATATATGTGGTTATGAACAAAATACATATATGTAGTTTTGAAGATGACTGTGTAATAGAGATTTTTTTAAATTGTGGCTAGAAGATCTATAGAAACCAAATTTGGGACTTGTGTACTTATAGATTTTCTAATTTCAATCTGGAAACTTCATCAGTACTTTTTTACCACCCTATACCAGAAACGGTGCCAGACTAATAACTGTAAATCTTTTTGTTCCATTTTCTGTGATAGTTCCAGGCTGTAAAAATTCTACCACATTACTTATGGGTCTAATTTACTGACTTTATAAATCTTCCCCAACTCTTGATTGACAACAGTGAATTTACTAATTTCTAGCAAACATTTTAGACAAAAGTGTCAGCTCAGGACTCCTATTCTTGCATGAAGGCACAATGATGCCCCTACACATTTTGACCTGGAGTCCACCAAAGCTAATGTCATCATGTCATTTGGTGTCCAGTAGACCCAATGGAGACTGATGTACACCTGTGTAAGTATTACAAATGTCCAAGCCCTATGGTGGAAGAAAGAAAAATTTGGGGATTTTGAAATTATTTTAGTTCTGCATTCACATCTGCTGGATCCCCAAATATATACTTAGATTTCACTAGCTCAAAAATACATTTAAATCTGGCTGGTCAAAATAAAGAGAGCTAGTTTTTATTTTTATTTTTTAATATCTAGTGTGATTGATGTGGGTTTTTGTAAGAGGTTTAAACACAGAGAAGCAGATATCTATTTTAACTAATAAAATATCCATTAAAAAAAGTTGAAGAGGTTCATTACAGTTCTGATCTGCTCATTCCATTAAAGAAATTATTAAAGATCGCTTCAGGATGTGGCCAAAGTAATGAACTGCTCAGAGTAATGTCTTGTAAATGTCATTCTTACAACTAATGACTTCTGAGTAGCCATTTAAAATATTAAACCTTAAACTTCTATTTTTTGAATATTTATGATTTGGGGAAAGAGGCTCTACTTACTAAGTATGTGTGTCCTTGTTCATTTGTCTTAATGTGTGTTTATGCATGTGTGTATTTGTACAGGACACTTAAACTGTAATTCATGGATTCGAATTGACTCTAATTCCATCAGTGAGTATTGAAATTAGAGACAAGTAGATGTCATTAAAATGTGCCCAGCTTTACACTTCTAGCAATCTTCTTTTATATGTTTAATTTCGTTTTATATAGGTCTTAGCAAGAAAAGAGGATCACATCCAAATATAAGCTTTGTAAGTTTCATGAGAACAGGGATTCTTAAATGTTTTGCCATATTTTGAACAGCACCAATTCCAAGGAGGGTGCCTGGGATACAACCAAGTGTTAAAAGTGCAGATTTTAGAATAAGATTATTTGAATGGGAATGTGGCAATGTCACTTACTTGCTGTGTAATGTTAGGTAAATTATTTAATTTGTTCATGCCTTAGTTTTCTGAAATATGGAATGGATCTGTTATCTGCTGCTCTATTTGTATCTAAGTTGTTTTTATTCCTTTTGTATATGATCACTTCCCAGCAAAATCTTGCATTCTTGTTTAATTAGATCATAAATTCAATTTCATTTTTAGCTTACTCCTACCAATTCATAGCCCACTTGAAAATTTAACTTTGAAATTTACCTCAAACCTTTTTTATTGAATACTTAAATAATGGATCTACTCATTTATTCAGTTTGGGCTTCATGTTACTCATATTTTTACATTTTTTAAATGTCCTCATGAGAGTATAAAAGTAGTTGAAACTCAGGCTGAATAGTGTGTTTGTGTGTGTGTGTATGTGTGTGTGTGTGTGTGTGTGTGGTATGTGAGAAGAAAGATAGAAACTATCCTGATAGGTATAGTGTAACAATATTTTCCTTTTTTTGTCTTTCTTCAGACCACCATGGGCACCTAACTACTTAGATAATAAGTGAGCCATGTCTTGGCTCAGTAGGTTGAGTGTCTGACTTTTGATTTTGGTTCATGTCATTATCCCAGGATCATGGGATCAAGACATATGTTGGGTTCCACACTGAGAATGGAGCCTGTTGAAGATTCTCTCTTCTCTTTATCTCTCACTCTCCCTCTGCACCTCTGCCCCACTCACACGTGTGTTCTCTCTCTACCTCTCAAATCAAAAGAATGTCTCTATGTCTTAAATTTACTTGACCTTGTACTTGCTAACTATCATTATTCGCAGTTTTTCTCTTGAAACAATTGAAGAAAGAAATCATGCTTTAGTAGACAAAGAATTCTATATTGTTTTCCAGTTTAAAAAGATAAGAATTTTTGTTTCCTCTTAATGTTACAACATTCTCTATTTTCCTATGAGTGGAATATTCCTCAGAAGTTCTGAGTCTAAATTTAGTGCTAAAAGAGGAGATTAAACATGTTAAGGGATAAAGAAGAGAAATAGGGAAATATATGACAATATGGTTTCACAGCGATAAAATAAAATCCCCTAAACTTCAGTGAACCCAACTGGTCATGGTTTCATTAGCCACTGTAGAGTGCTGGGATGAGGTGACATTTATCTCTTTAGGAGTCTGAGCTCTGTTGGATGTGCCAAGGCCTCTGTTGCCACTGCATGATAGCTCAGTTCAACAGTGTACTGACACAAACTGCAAACGGCTCCTGAGAGTCAACTGTGTGCCTCATTCCCAATTCTGCATTCAGTGAATTCAGTGCATTCTGAATTCAGTGAATTCATAATGGTAGCTTGAAAGGTTTAGATACACCATGAAAATCAGCGAATGCTACAGACCAATTATGATTTTTCCTGCTTATCAGCATACCACAAGTTCAAGTTCTACTTCTGCTCAAGCTTAATTCCTTACTTCCTCACATTTGTCATTCTACGGTGCATTTGTCAATCAACCCTCTACAGGCACCCCCTTCTTAGCGTCCGTTTCCAGGGAACTCAATCTATGACAATGGCATTTCTGCAACAGTTAGATGTTTTCAACAGTTTATGATAAGGTTTGGTGAACAATGGCTATAGAGTCTGTTTTTGTAAATACATTTTATTGGAACACAATCCTACCTATTCATATGCTTATCATTAATGATTGCTTTCATGATAGAATGGCAAACATATATATTACCCACAAAACCAAAAATATTTACTATTTGTCCTTTATGGAAAATGTTTCCTGACTTCTGGTCTACTGGATAACTTTTATACTTTTTTAAGACATTTAAGACAAGCTTAAATTGTCCATACTAACCTCACTATGCTTCCTTTCCCCCATTTTCTAAACGGTTCCTGTTCCTGTATATTCCTTCTCTGTTTCCGGTGTCATATTCCATCCAAGAGACATTTGAATCCATGTTCTTCTCTTTATCTTTATAGCATTAATATTCAGGATTGGGCCATCTTGGTGGCTCAGTCAGTTAAGTGCCCAACTCTTGATTTTGGCTCAGATCATGCTCTCATGGGTTCGTGGGATTGAGCCCTGCAACCAGCTCTCTGTGGACAGTGTGGAGCCTGCTTGGGATGCTCTCTCTCCTCTCTGTCTCTCTTGTTCTCTCTCCTGATCTCTCTCTCTCTTTCTCTGTCTCTACGTAAATAATAAATAAAAATCTTTTTAAAAAGTGTTCAGGCTCTTATATATTGTTTGGGGCCACTTTTTATCTTCCCCCCTTGCAAGCCATCTTTTCTTATGTCAGTTTCTCTCTATGGTATTTTGAGAAATTTTGAGAAACACAGATTTTATCATATGATTGTTCTGCATAACTTCCTTTCAGTAACCGTTAAGCAAATAAATGGCAAAACACTTAACTTAATATGTGGTTCTTTCTCAATTTTGTCCTGCCTACTTTTTCAGTTTTACCTCTCAACAGTGTCCTTCAAGCACAGCCTCTACTTTGTCATCACTGATAATCTTATACAAACCGGCAAGCTCATTCTTTTATGCCTGTGTCTGTAGATCCAACTGACTCTGATGGTTGTCTCTTTCCTGATTCATAAAATCCTGTTCATCTCCCAAGTTCCAGCTCAACTCTTCTTCTTCTAACTTTAGGGCTTCCATTACTCCATCTAACAGAATTAACCACTCTTTCCTTGGCATTCACAAAGCAAGCATCCCTTATCTCTACTCTGTACCACGTAGCATTTCAATATTTGACTTTATATACAGCAGGGCCAGTAAGTATGGTTTGCACATCTCTTTCTCTCCATCCAGTTACTGTGTTCTCAGAATCACGGACAGTATTTTGTTATATTTTTTTCACCTGCCCCGGAATCTAGCACAAAGCTTGAGGTTTTCTTGGTTCTTAATGAAAGCTGCCTGTGTTAATAAAAAATATATTTAAAAAAAACTAGAAATACCCTGATATTTTTCTTAGAGGGTGTTTTAAGCTCATCTGATGGTAGAAATAGTATTCACCAAGTTATAGGATCTTAACCAATTTTCAGAATTCTGAGAAAGACCACTACTTTCTGAGTAACATATTTAATTTGAGCATTCGAGTTTTAACAAAGAAATGCCTTCTTGCAACTTCTGGGACTAGAGAAAAATGCGGTTAGATTTCTTAGGACCATATTTCATCATTTTGGTTTATAGTCTTCACTGGGCTTGCGGCAGCCAATAAACATTGAAATTTCTATTCTTGACATTTTTGCATGCCCTTGTCACAGAATGGTTACGGGAGATCAAATAAATTACACAAATGGTATTTTATCAACTTTTTCCTCTTAAAATCATATCCTGTTGCAGAGTTCCAAAGTTCACGTTTCCTGACACTTGAGTGGCTATAAGGTTGGACATAGCTATTTAATTCAAAGGATTAAATTAGCTTTAACAGAAAGAGTAAGGCTTGGTTTTCTCACAGATTGCCATGGGAGCATGAGCGCTGTGGAGCTATTATACCTCTCATCTGAAGCATTTCAAATACTTTGGAATATCTCAAACAATGACATTCAAAACCTCCCAAGCATGTTCATCCAGAATATTAAAGTTAGAGGACCAGGATATTATATAATTTAGCACTGTTTCAAATATTTTAGTGGCACCGATTTAATAAATTGTCACATCATCTGGAATAGCATTTGAATCAGGGGCATTTTCTAAAAGTCTAATTAGCACAAAATATGTACTGCTAAAATGTAGCAGCCCACAACAAAACTCTAGGAAAAGGAAATAAATCATTAGACAAATAACAAGTGAAATTGACCTAGTGTTTTTTCTTACGATCTTATAAACAGTAAAAATATCTTTTGAAATAGAAGTCCATTGAAAATAAGATTTTGTAGCAATTTGAAATGTGAAATTTTCATCTTTGGCATATTAACTTGTGGTGCTATCTACATAATCAACAAGAGAACTGAAAAAAGATTCCTCTTTCTTTCTTTCTTTCTTTCTTTCTTTCTTTCTTTCTTTCTTTCTGTATGAAGCATAAATTTTACATTTTAATCAAGCTTATTGCTACTACCAGGATGGTAAAAAAATGGTATATGTAAGTTACTTTTTGAGTTGGGATATGTTCGTGTTTATTCTTAATTTTAATTCAGTGTTGCTGACAGCACTTTCATTTAGATAGATAGAAAGACATTTTTCTCTTAAAAAAGCACAGCTAATTCTCTTTCTTGAAAAAAGTTGTACCCTTGATTTCTACACTTAAAAGAAGGCATTCTGAATATAATTCAAACATAACCTTCTTTCACGCAATCTTGATTTTTCTTATCATTAACCAATTAGTTTTATTCTTTCTCTCCTCTTGTTATTTTATAAACATTTAAGATTACTTTGTTTCTAATTGTCCCTTATGATCCATATTTTAGGTTTTTAAATACACAGGTAACCTTTATTTTAAATACACATGCAACTATAACAAAATGCATAATTTTTCTAATGATTTTACATATGCTCTGATTCATCAGAAAAAACAACAACCCAGTTTTTCCTAAAGAAAGACTATATTCTAGCTATCTCGTAATCTTTCACCTTTTCTACCTAGCATAGGGCAGATTCATTACACCTTAAGTAAACAAGTCTTAATGTTTGGTTATTCATTCTTATCTCACTGCTCTCAAACTTTGTCTTTTATGTTACATCTTCCTGAGAGACGTAACTAGAACTGTTTATGATACTGGAGATAAACTGATGTCAGAAAATCAGTCAGAAGAAACATGATACAAAATATAGCAGTGTGGATTTATTTCATTTTGTCCCTAAACAGAGAGTAAATGTGTGAAGGTAATTGCACTTTCAGCAATTAAAAAAGGTTATGTAATAATAATTTTCACTTAATGGGAAATGCTTCAGAATAGATTTCCCATTTGATAGCATACCTTGTTTCTGAGCTTCTTATCACAGTCTGATTAATGTTAAAGACAAAGTTGAAAACATTTTTAGTATTTTTCCTCCTTCAATACCTGGAACAAAGAAAAATTTATGACTGTACTTTAATTTTATTGCTACTGAGCCTTTCCTAAAATGAACTGGCAGTCGCCATTAGCAAGTTAATTGATTTAATAATGTTCTTATGAATAAGCTAGCATTTCTGACTTGAATTGCTTTCTCAATTGATTGGTACCCTATAAAAGAATTCTATAAAAATATATAGAAAGAGCAATAAGGAATTCAGCTTTAGATTTTTCCATTAATTCATTAGCATGTAGAAGTCTAAGAAATTATTGCATTTTCAATTTGCTAAATACACAGCATTTGTTACTAATAATTAGGCACATGAATTGCTTTTTACAACGTCTCTTTAAAATGCAGTCTTGTAAAAATGACACTAGGAAAAGGTTTGTGAATAGCCTAGCGGTGTATTTATTTTTCAAATGTTAGCAAGCAGCACCTTCCAGGGATTTATACAATGGAAGAATCAGGACAACTTAAGGCAAAGGATCATTTAAGGTAACCTGCAAGGAAACCTTAGTTCTGGGAAAAGAGGAAGAAAAGAGATTGCCACAGGGAAGTGCTGGGGTGGCTCAGTTGATTAAACATCAGACTCTTGATCTCAGCTCAGGTCAGGACCTCACAGTTCCTGAGGTTGAGCCCCACATAGGGCTTTGTGGTAACAGTGCAGAGCCTACTTGGGATTCTCTGTCTCCCTTTCTCGCTGCTCCTCCCCTAAGGTCAGTCTCTTTTTCAAAATTAAATATATAAACATTAAAAAAATCAAGAAGAAGAAGAAAAGGGACTGCCATAGAGAAGCTGCAAGAATACCAGTGGTTCCAAAGAAGAGGGTCACTCCCCTCTCATGCATTTTCTAGAAAAAAACATGCTAAGGTTTTGTAAAACAATGCCCTCATTTCCACAAGAAATTTCATTTGTAGTTAGATCTTATCACCTCCTTACTTAAAAAAAACTTCAACAATTAGGGCTCCTGGGTGGCTCAGTCAGGTAAGCATCTGATTTAGGCTCAGGTCATGATCTCACAGTTCATGGGTTGGAACCCTGCATTGGGCTCTGTGCTGACAGCCTAGAGCCTGGAGCATGTTTTGGATTCTGTGTCTCCTCTCTCTGCCCCTTTCCCGCTCATGCTCTGACTCTCTGTGTCTTTCAAAAATAAGAAAATTAAAAAATATTTTTAAGATTTCAACAAATTTTCATTCCGATTAGAAAAATAGTTAATGTTCTCAAGACTTCTCTATTCAACAATAATTTATTCAATATGTTCCATATATTAGCCCTGATTTTTTGGCATCATAGGTAAATAAGGTAATATAAAAAACATATTTGAAACCGTCTTTATACAGCTTATATTCTATTAGGTTTGATGTGATTTGACCACTCCATACCTCTCACACATGCAGGACTAGGGCAAGGCAAATGATGTACTCACCACAGATACAAAATTTAAAGAAGCTCCAAATATCTCAGTAACAAAGACAATTAATCTTTTAATACAATATATATTTTTTTAATTTTAAAAAATGTTTATGTTTGAAAGAGAGACAGAGACAGAGTGCAAGTGGGGGAGGAGCAGAGAAAGAGAAGACACAGAATCCGAAGCAGGCTCCAGGCTCTTAGCTGTCAGCACAGATCCTGCTGCGGGGCTTGAACTCACGAACCCCAAGATCATGACCTGAGCTGAAGTCAGCCGCTTAACTGACTGAGCCACCCAGGGAGCCCTACAATATTGTTGATAGTCAATATTAGTGTAAATAATCCATAATGACTAAAGTTAAAAAAAAATCCTAAAGAAACAAGTGTCCTGTGGAGACATTAGATCATAAGAAAAATAGAAAAATTTAGCAACAGTGAAATAAATTCTATCTCTTGCTCAGATTGGTGTGAGCATATAGGGAGGGAAGAAATATATGGCACCCAGCTTTGGAGACTGCCTACCATAGTTTGAGCCTGACAAAAATATTTCACATTCCTTGCCCCAAAAGATTTCATCCCTTCCACATGACAAAACTCATCTTTTCCACTCAAACGTTTCCATCAAACTGCTAGTCTGAAGATAATTTCATGCTCTAAAAAAGTTGTCAGGGCACCGGGTGGCTCAGTTCGTTAAACCTCTGACTTCAGCTCAGGTCATGATGTTGGGGTTCCTGAGTTTGACCTTTGTGTACGGATCTGTGCTGACAGCTCAGAGCCTGGAGCCTGCTTTGGATTCTCTGTCTCCCTCTCTCTCTCTGCCTCTCCTCCACTCATGCTCTGTCTCTCCCTCTCTCTCTCTCTCTCTCTCTCAAAAATAAATAAACATAAATAAATAAAGAAAGGAAAAAGAAAGAAAGAAAAGGAAAGGAAAGGAAAGGAAAGGAAAGGAAAGGAAAAGAAAGGAAAGGAAAGAAAAGAAAAGAAAAGAAAAGAAAAGAAAAGAAAAGAAAAACACAAACAAAAAAGAAATAAAGTTGTCTCCCTCATTCATGTCTATCATACAATGGTGGAAAAGGGTCAGGACAACTGCACTAGATAATCCGTTGAAGAGGGGAGGGATGGAGGCAATCTCTGCTATTTACCATTTTTTCCAATAAAGGTAAGGAATAGGGGCATCTGAGTGGCTCATGATTAAGTGTCTGATTCTCGGTTTCAGCTCAGGTCATCATCTCACAGTAGGTGGGTTTGAGCCCTGCATAGGGCTTCATGCAGAGAGCTTAGAGCCTGCTTGAGATTTTCTCTCCTTCTCTCTCTGACCCTTACCCACTAGTGCTCTCACTCTTTCTCAAAAATAAATAAACAGTAAAGAAAAGATAAGGAATAAAGGATTAGAAAATATTTACATTAAATGACACTAGAATACCAAACAAAATAGAAAACAAAAACATCCAAATGGAGCAGTAATGTTTTAAGATGCAATTTTTGAGTGCTTTGGTTAGGGCTATGTTGTTGATTATTAGAAAGACTTCAATAGACATTGGGAAAATATTCTCTTGTTGTTGTTGTTTTAATAAATGACACATCCAATTGGTAAAGAGCACTTGAATTAACTCCCTAATATAGATCTATAAAATGGAAGCACACAGTTACAGAGGTACTTGAGTCTTTATAACCAATTACTGATGCCATCACCTGGTTGGAAGGGAGGCTCTCAAACTCTGTTAATTTTTTACCTTTACTCTTCTAGTTGTTTTTTTTATAAATTTTTTCCTGACCCCTCCCAATTCTTCAGGATACTCTAAGTACCTACTCTAAGTTCATAGGTTCAAAGACAGCAGAGAAATTACCATGACTATCATATTCATTTTCCTCATTTTCCATGAATTTCTTCTTTCTACCAGGCCCAAACTTAAGATTACCCTGCACTGTAAAATATCTCTTAAGAAAAGTTGTTAGAAAATGAAGCGGCAATTTAACAATCTTATTACAAAAAACAATATTTTAACCATCTAATCTTCTTGCAGGACTTTAAAGGTATCATTGTATTATCTTCTGAACTCTGTTCTTTTATCGAAGTCAGTCAAGTTTCCTACTGATGTCTTCCTGTGTATAAAATGTGCATTTTCCTCTGGGTGCTTTTAAGATTTTCTTTCTCTCTTAGGTTTTTCAGCAGGTTGATTATTATGTGCCTTGGTTTTCTATGTATTATCCTTTGAGTTTCAGTGAATTTCTTAGGTTTTTGGATTGAAGCCTTTTATTAATTTTAGGCAGTTTTTTGTCATCCCTCCATATAATTCCTCTGCTCTATTTTTCTTCTCCCTTCCTTCTTGAAATCTAATTTCATGCATGTTTGGCCATTTGATTTTATACCACAGATTTCAGATGTGTTGCTTCAATTTTTTATGTAATTTTTTTTCCTTTGTGTTTTAATTTGGAGAACTCCTTTTGGCCTGTTTCATCTTCACTGATTTTTTAAATTCTACTGTATCAAGTCAGCTTTAAGGCTTATAAATGCTAATATTATATATATTTTTATTTGTAGCATTTTTATTTCTTCCTTTTTTTTTACTTTCCATTTTCTGCTGCAAAGTCATGAAGTCTTTATAGATGTGGTTCGCTCTTTCTGCTAAATTTTTCAACATATTTATTACAAAAAATAATGTCTTTGTCTAATTTCAATATTTTGGCCACCTGGAGGCTTGCTTGTCTTTTTTTTCACTCTTGGTTATGCATCATATATATTTGCTCTTTCAAATTTCTTATAATTTTTGGTGTATATGACAATTGTGTATAAAAATAGAGACTAAAGTAAATAATATTTACCTGGAGGGAAGCACAAACCTGCCTTCTAGAAGGCCATGAGTGTTTGTTATGAGTGGGGATTGAGTCCTTATATTCTGTGGTTGAGTTGTCCACGGGCTTGGTTCAAATTTTGTTAGTTCTCTGTTATCTTCACATATTTTGAGGCCACAGTCTAGACTTTCCTTCAGCAACTTGTCCTCTGAGCACTAGAGAGATTCTGGAAATCCCTTCATATTTTGTAAAACGATGCCAGATTTCCCAAATGTAAGTGATCTCTCTTTGCTTTAAGCCTGGCTGCCAGCCTTTTTCCTCTGGGGATGGTTTTTGTCTGATCGTTGGCTTGATTTTCCTCTGCCCTTTCCCTAGCTTCCTGGGCATTGGAAGATCCCCAACTGTCCTCTCACACCGTCTGCAGCCTTGGCGTGCAGCTTGAGTGTACTCAGTGACTGTCTGGAGTGGCTAAGGGGACCTTTATTAGCTTCCTTGGCCCGTGCACAGCTCTCAAAGGCCCACTGTTTTGCACTCAGACAAGAAAGACCTCACGTGCACTCAGAATCAACAACAAAGGGATCACCAGTAACTATCTCAAAGGCTGCCTGTTACATATTAATTTATCTTATTAGTATGGTAAAAAAATAGACCAAAGGACAACAGACAACAAAGGCCACCACCACCACCACCACCACCAAAAACAAAAAACAAAAATCCCCGAGGATTCTGCGGTTTATCTGGTATGTCCATGTTGTTTATGGTGGGAATGATGGTCTCTTACAAACTTATTTTCTACATCTTAACTACTAGTAGAAGTCTTAACAAATTAATCTTATTATAAGCCATGTGTATTTTAGTGGAAAGACTTCTTGCTTAAAAATGTAAAATGTATATAGATGTATAAAATTATATGCACTAGTATATGTGTATATACAGTTTTCTTTTTTTCAGTTGGTGTCTTATGGACAGAATTTATCAGAGGGGACCAGGATCAGAATGGATTCATAAGTTCCAAGTTGGGAAAAGGGGAGGAGGGGGCATGGGCCGTACTGTCAATGGGAAGCCAGTAAGACGGGAGTGGGATGTGGGGGTCATAACTAGTAGAGCGCTGGCTCAGCAGGCAAGCAGGCAGGGCTTCCCATCCTGCCGGTGTCAGCACCTTAGGGTATGGTGGAGGTTTGGGGAGGATATATAGGGTCCTGGTGTCTGGCTCCAGTTTAGATAGGGGATGGGGGAGCAGGACGAAGAGGAAACTCCTACCCCAGGGATCTCCAGCAAGTGAAAGATAAGTCCGTGGAGATGCATCTCAGGGCTTGAGGAAGGGCACTTGGATAAAACAGACAAAGGGTAGGTGTGGTGGTATCAGTGGCTGCACAGGGGAGGTGAGCCACAGAGGGAACATTGGTGTGGTGAGAGGTCACTGCCTCAAGGGACGGGAACCCAGGGCCTTTGTGCAACCCTTTTCGAGCCCCACCTTGAGCAGATGCACTGCTCCCAGTGGGATAGCTCCTTGGCCAGTGTCTCCTCCCAGCACATGGCGCTGGCAGTGAACATGATGGAGTCCCACCTGTGCTTACAGCTTGTCCCTGGGGTGCAGGAAGTCCACCACCAGATGACATCAAACTTTGCCCTGGGCCCATGGAATAAATTACACATTTCTGGTTCTTCAGATCCTACTCCAGTGGTTTGTAAGCACTATAGTAGTAAAGTGCTATACTGTATATAGAGTCTTTAGACCTTTGGATCTTGTATTTGCTTTGTCACAAACACTCCCAGGTAAATAAAGCATTCTCTCTGGAAAACTCAGACACAGAATAGCCTCTTTTCTACATTGTGTTTAAGATTTAGTTCAAGTCCCCTTTTTATTTTTTTAAAAAAATTTTAAATGTTTTATTTATTTCTGAGAGAGAAAGAGAGAGAGAGACAGCATGAACAGGGGAAGGTCGAAGAGACAGGGAGATACAGAATCTGAAGCAGTCTCCAGGCTCTGAGCTAGCTGTCAGCACAGAGCCCGACGCAGGGCTCAAACCCATGAACTGTGAGATCATGACCTGAGCCAAAGTCAGATGCTCAACCGATTAAGCCACCCAGGTGCCCCTCAAGTCCCCTTTTTAAAGGTGCTTTCCTCCCTAGTAAATTATTCTCTTTCATGTGTTTTAATGGACCTTATGTATTTGTGTTCACTTCTTGTGGTTTCTACTACATTATATCATATAGATTGATTTACTTATAAGTTGCTCTAGGAGTCCAGTAGAAGACATGTTACATCATAAATGTTCAAATGTGATTATTAAATTAATTAATCTACAGTATTAGAACATATATTCTTAGTGTCCTTTTAGAATCTGGCCTCATTAACAAAGAGATTTCTTGTGTAATAATGCATTTCTTTATTTAAATGGCTACTGACAATTTCAAGTAGAATAAAAGCCTATAAATTGTAGAGTTAATATTTCTATACTCTTTTTTATATTCAAAAATTAATAGGTTTTGGTATATTGATGTTCAGTAGTGGTCACTATAACATAGAGGTTAGTAATACATAAATTAAAAACTCTATTTGAAATCAACACAATTTATTGAAACCCACAGACTGAAAATAATTTCAATAAGCAAAGATAACAGAATATAGCTTCCTAAGAAACAGATGCAAGGATTACTTGCTGCAAGTAATTTTAAGCCTCCTTTGCTGAATTGATTTGGTTGATGTCCCAGTAAATCTGCCAACAAAGCAGCCACTTCTCTTGATATTTACTCATATTTCCTAGGAATTTGGTTATGCTCAGAAAGTTTGGAACCGATTCTTCATGTAGAGATGTCAGTCTGTTGGCAACCTGAACTATGACAGGGCTTCATAGAATCATGATTTATGGCATTTGATAAAATTTTTTAAATGAGTGGGTACTTCCTAAAAATCCTTCTGTGACTTGAAAGCATTTGTGTTTCCCATCATTCCCAGATGGCTAAGTTCCTTTTGTGTTTAGGTGTAAGGAAAGAAATAACTTTTTTCTTTCTCTTTATTTTGTATTGCTTAACTATATTCTTGAACATGAAACTATCAGGAAAACAATACAGATATAAAAAGGTTATGAAATGTTAAATTGTTTTAGTTTCTTATACCAACAATATATTTATTAAATAAATATTCTATATTTATGTTAAGAAGATACACACACATATGTACTTATTTCTTTTCTCACAGTTCTGTAGGCTGAAAGTCCAAGACAAAGGTGCCATCAAGGTTGATTCCTGGTAAGACCTCTTCCTGGCTTATACCTGGCTGCTTTCTCTCTGTGTCCCCATCCGGCCTTTCCTGCGCATGTATGGGAAAAGAAATCTCAGGTGTCTTCTTTCAGATTAGATTCTAACCCATCTGGCTTAGGGCCCCACATATTTTTAGGGCTATTTTAAATAATCCTAGAAGTGATATTCTGATTCAGATAAATTTATATGAATTAGAATTCAGATTAAAAGACAATAAATATTCTGCCTTCAAAAGACAGAAGAAATATAAACAAGGGAGTCAAACAGAAAGTCCTAGGACCTAATGGAACTTCCTTGGGCAAAGTGTTTTTGGCCAGAGATTTCCAGGGATTAATTCCATCTGGGGGAAGAATTTGTTTCCTTACCCTTTTCCTGTCTTTAGAAGTCACCACATTTCCCGGTTTGTAGCAGTTTTCCTCCCTATTCAAAGGGAGTAACTATGGTTGTCCTACTGGCCTCATGCTGCATCCCTGGGCTTCTCTCCCTTCTGACTCCCTCTTACTTTATGGTCTCCTAGGATTACACTGAACCCATCTGAATAAATTAGAGTCATCTTTCCATATCAAGGCCAGCTGATTATCAGTCTTATTTCCATCTGCAAGTTACTTCTCATTTGCCATGTGATCTAATATATTACAGGTTCCAGGGTTAGGGTTTGGGTACTTTTGTGAGGGCATTATTATGCTAACAATTAGCAGCAACTTAAATGAGTAAGATTTAGCCCAACAAAGGCAGGTAAGGAAGAACAGTCTAAAAAAAAGGAAACATGAGAGCGAGCTCTTATTGGAATTGAGTGACAATGATTAATAGTATCTAACCTTCAAGCAGGAGTTAAGAATGGAGTGAGTCATGATCAGCCTTAAGATACAGATGGCTTAAGATCTACTGACCTTGTTACAAAAGAATCAGTCTTTTGGCCATTCACATTACCTAGGAGTCCTTACTTTCTGAAATTCCTAATGAAACCAGCATTTATCTCAGCATTAATTCTCAACAATTAGCAGTGTGTTTATTTGAAAACAAGACAGAGAACCAATATCAGAATGAGTTAGTCTCATGGTGATCATTTCTGTTCTTAACACAAAGTCAGATAAACTTCATCTTTTATCTCAGTAGCATGGGCAGTTTTTTTTTTTTTCCTTGTGTTACTTGCCTGGTAGCATCAGAAAGAATTTACTAAATAGATATAATTTGAACCTTTATCAGTGTATCTTACATTAAAGTGGCACTGATACTTTATTTTTCTTTGTTTTGTTAATTTGCTAACATTTTGCTAAATTTCTGAATTTTTATATGGTTGCATACCAAATTGAACTATGACTTATATTTCACAATTGACATAGCTATTGTATGGGCTACCATGTTTTGTATAGTAACAGATTTATCTTTTTCTTCTTCTATAACATCACAAAGTTACATTGCTTATGAAAATATTACTTTGTAACTTAGGATAGTTACAAAGGATCCCTCTCCGTATTTCCTATATTTGTGTTCCTTCTCTCCTTCCCCTTAAATTCAAGGCTTCCAAAATCAGAATTCCTGTCTTAAAGGTGACTCTTATAGACTAAGTGTTTGTGTCTCCCCAAAATTCATGTGTTGAAATCTTAACCCCCATGTAAACTGATGGAATCACATGGAAAACTATATGGATGTACATCATAAAATTAAAAATAGAACTACCATATGATCTAGCAATTTTCTGAGTGTTTATTTGAAGAAAATGAAACACTAATTTGAAAAGATACATGTGTCTCCGTGTTTATTGCAGCATTATTTACAATAGCTAAGAAATGAAAACGACTTAAATGTCCATCAATGGATTAACGGATAAAGAAAATGTGATAAATATATACAATGGTTTGTTATTCAGCCATAAAAAAAGAATGAAATCTTGCCATTTGTGACAACATGGATGGATCTTAAGGGCATTAGGCTCAGTGTAATAAGTCATACAGGAAAAAATAAATATTATATGTTCTCATTTATATGTGAATCTAAAACAAAACAAGCAAAACAATAAAAAATAAATTTGAGCTCATAGATACAGAGAACAGGTTGTGGTTGTCTGGGGTAGAGGGAAAGAGGTGGTGGGTGAAATGGGTGAAGGGACTGAGAAGGTACAAATTCTAACTCATAAAAGTAAGCCATTGGATGGAATGTAGAGCATGATGACAATAGTTAATAATACTGTATTGCAATTTTTGAAAATAACTAAGAGAGTGGATCCTAAACATTCTAACCACAAGAAAGAAAAATTGTGCAACTATCTATGGTGATGGATGCTAACTAGTCCTATTATAGTGATCATTTTGCAATTTATACAAATACTAAATCAATACATTGTACACCTGAAACTAATATCATGTTATAGCACTTACAACTTAGTAAGAAAGGGCAAGTTCTAATACAAGAGAAAAAAATCCTGTGAATTATCTTGTTTTCAGTGTATAGCTTTAATGTATTAATGTATTAATAAGCATATTTTACTTCTAAGGTTTAAAGAAACTTAAAGCACTTTATAAACAACAATTTCTTACGATGTGAGAATGAACCTTGCATAAAATTCACATGGCATCTGTCAAGCATCTTAAAGAAAACTGAGAGTGGTTATACTTTAAGTAAACTTTGAGTGAATAGAAAATATTTTTCAGTTGAAAATGAAGGACATGGGGCACCTGAGTGGCTCAGTCAGTTGAGAGTCCAACTTTGGCTCAGGTCATGATCTCACAGTTTGTGTGTTTGAGCCCCGTGTCGGGCTCTGTGCTGACAGTTCAGACCTAGAGCCTGCTTCCAATTCTGTCTGTCCCTCTCTCTCTGCCCCTCCCCTGCTCATGATCTGTTTCTCTCTGTCTCTCAAAAATAAATAAATATTAACAAAAGAAAAAAAGAAAATGAAGGACATATGAAAAATAAGTCACTCTGAAAGCTTGAATTTCTGCAAAATTTCCCAACAGCTCTAATTTAGTCTTTAACTTGGGATTTTGGATACATACTCTCAGTTAAACAAATTTAGAGTTTAGAAGTTATTAATCCTGACCAAATATAAGTATATTTTTCTGTGTTATAACAAACTCTTGTTTGAATCTTTTTCTGAACCCAGTAAAAACTTCCTATTAATTATATGAAACACAGTATCTACTAATAAAAATGAATTATAAACCTTGAAGAGAATGTCACCTGTTCAATTTATTTGACTGTTTCATTTTTAATCAGAGCTTCTACTCAAATGGTTCATTTTTTTTTTCATGGTTACAGAATAAAGGAATTGTTAGAAATTGACCTTGGTAATTACGTTCTAAAGATGAAAAATTTTTAGTGGTGACAGGATGACAGAATTGAATGATTAACAAAGGAAAAGCAAAGTTTCTATGAACTTACCCTACTTGAAATTTTCTCATTTATAAGTTGTCACTTTACCACTAAATAAGAATTATTGTTGAGGAAAATAGAATGCTCTATGATTTTTCTTTCTGTTAATATGGGCATAGATAACCATTATCCTATATGTAGGCAGTATCTATACATTTAAAAGTGGGTCAAAGAAGAGAAGCAGATAGGGATACTAATCAGAAGAAAGACAGACAATTATGTGTTACCAAAATACAAATAAGGGGAGAAATCACATCTGGATATCAGTTTAACTCAATACTATTTATCTAATATCTGTTTTATGGTTTTAGAAACATAGTAGACAAATCTAGTTGCAAAGTGTATAATCTGTCAATTACTCAACACTATGTACAACACCTTAGAAATAAAAGATACTCTGTGCTGGCCTTGAAGATCAGCCATTTAAAATCTATCATATTGCCATTTTAACCAATTATGTTACTGCAGTAATCTATAAAGAGGTCTGAAATTTCGTCCATGGAAATCTCAAGGGGAATAAGGGTGGGCAGGACTGTGACAACAGATTTTCACAACCAAAGACACTGTGGAGGCCGACCGTGCAAAGCTTTGTGATTGTTTTTTATCCTAGCTGTTTCTCAAAGTACACTTATTTCCTGAAAGTTCAGAGCCACAAGCTCTAATATTCAACCAATAATCATGGGCAGTCATTATTTGTAAATGTGGCCAATTCCAAATTTCATTCCCACCTTCTCTGGGTCAGCCAGTTCTCTTTTCTCCCTCAAAGGATCCTTTTCAGTCTCTGCATTTCCCACTCTCATTCAAGAAAAATTATTTTTTTTCACTCTAGACTTAGAAGTCCTAGGATGGGCCAAGACTGTCATGCCATTGGGTGGGTTAGTAGATGTTCCTTAGGGCATACTATGTGATAATGCATGTAGTAGGAAACAAAACAAAACAAAACTATTCAATCAAAAGTTAGTCATAGAGTTCTAGAAGAGAATTCTCTGGATAAGAATCCTTCTTAATGGTTTTGTTTGGCTTTGGAAATAAGCCCTCCTGAGTATGGTTTGGAAGTTTAATGGCAGATCTAAAAGAAAGCGAGACTGGTCCAGAAAAAATGAAAAGTGAATTAGAGGACTTCAATCAGGGATTCTAGGGAGATAAATGGAGACCCTCTGGTAGAGACAGAGGATGATATAGGAACATGACAAGTATCTAAAGCTTACACAGAAGAAAATTGCAGTGACAATTTCTCTTATGAAATGAATACCCGAGGAGCACCTGGGTGGCCCAGTTGGTTAAGTGTCCAATTCTTGATTTCATCTCAGGTCATGAACCCAGGGTTGTGGAATCAGGCCCTGCATAGAGCTCTGAGCTGAGAGCTCAGAACCTTCTTGTGACTCTTTCTCTCTCCCTCTCTTTCTGTCTGTCTGTCACTCTCTCTCAAATAAATAAATAAATGTTAAAAAATAGAAAAGAATACCCAAGACAACTTCAAGAGCAGGATTTATAACATTAAGACACAAGCCTTTTTCCCAATCCAATTCCCAATATACCTGGTCTAAAAGTGGAGAAATAATGAAATTGTATAGTGTATGCAAATTCAGTGCAACCCTTTCCATCCTTCTCTATGTTAGCGTCTACTAAAGTGCCATCTTTCAGTAAAATGGCCAAAATCCAATAAACTGACAATATCAATTACAGTGAAGAGGTAGAGGGACTCTCATTCATTGCTGGTAAGAATGCAGAGTAGCACCATCACTTTGGAGGACAGTTCGGTAGTTTTTAAGAATGGAACAGAACCCTACCATATAGTCCAACAATTGCATTCTTGGGTATTTACCCAACTTATCTGAAATTATGTCAACACAAAACTGGAATGCAAATGATCATCACATCTTTATTCATAATCACCCCAAACTGGAAGCAAACAAGTTGTCATTCAAGAGGTGAATGTATAAAGAAACTGTGATGCATTTACACAATGGAACATTAACCAATGTTAAAAAAGAATGAGCTAACAAGCCATGGAAATACATGAATGAATTTTAAATGCATTTTGTCAAGTGAAAGAAGCCAATATGAAAATACTACAAACTGTATGATTCTATTTAGATGACATCCTGGAATAGACAAAACTATAGAGAAGGTCAACAGATGAACAATTTTCAGAAATTTAGAAAGGGGAAATGTTAAATAGGTGAAACAGTGAAATTTAAGGGGAGTGAGACTATTTTGCATGATAGTATAACTGTGAATAGAGAGCACTATCATGTGTCTATGCACCACAAAATTTCACAGCTCAGAGCAAATCTCATTGTATGTAAATTTAAAAAATTAGGAGGCCATGGATCCTATGATAGAATGGAGACTCTGGCAAAATAATAAAACTTCACATTGGGCTCGGGAGAAAAGCTGCTGATCTACAGAACTTTGGAAATGGATGGAATCTGTAAGACTAAAGGCAAAGGAAGTATAACACTCTGCTGTAGTTGACAAAGTTGTTTGATGTGAGGTACAGATTTATAATACTGAAACCACTATACAAGTGTCCTGGAAATAAACAAGTAAGTAATTGAATGGCAGATGGTAGGAACCAAATTTCTCACTGGTAAAGTGGAAGGCTACAGACCAGCAAGGAGAGAGGCTAGAACAATCCATGCTATAAAGGACTCAGCTGTAGGCAACAGTATGAGCTTATGTTTACCTTTGCATAAATACAATGGTTACATACAGAAATCAGTACAGATATGTGTACATATTAGGTATATATATATATAACATATATATATTTTTTTTTTTCAGCCAGCTGAGAGCATCTAGAAGCAACAATAATCCAATAATAATGAGTCCACTGAGTACCCAGGTTTTGGTTTCTAATATTATTTCCAATAAATGGAATTAGGGATACTTGGAGAAATGACTAATTAAAATTTAAATACTGGGGCAAGGAATGTACAAGATGAGCCTAAGGCATCTTATAGTGCCTGAAATTACGGTGTGGAAAATGATGGAATTATGTCCTGACATAGGCACCAAATGAAAATGCTTCTAGTTGCAAAATACACAATGATTTCAGCAACAACAAGAAAGGAGTATTAGATTATAACCCAAACTATGAAATAAATATCCATGGGTCCATATTGATATGAATAAATGATTAAATGAATAGACAAATGGAGAAGAATAAACAGGTGTACTGGTAGATGAATTCCAAATAATTTGTGTAGAAAACTCACCCTCAAGGAGGTGGAGTATAACTCTTCACTCCTTAAGGTTGGGCTGCACATAATGACTACCTCTGGAAAACTATGGCAAGGAAAAGAGGGGGAAATTCTAACTTTACAGTGAAGAAATCTGACAAATTCTATCTTAACTCAAGTGACCAAGATTAATATTCACAGTGATAAAGTTACATTGACAGTGTGTACCTTTCATATGAAGTAATGAGGATGACATTTGACCTCTGTAGTTTTCCTCCTGCCAACATAAAACACTAGGTCTAATTATGAGAAAAACATCAGAAAAATCCCAATTGATGGGAATTCTACAAAATACATGAATAATACTTCTTTTTATTTTCTTAATAATGATTCTTATAACTTAAAATCAGGGGCTTCTGGGTGGCTCAGTCAATTAAACATCCAACTGTTGATATTGGCTCAGGTCATGATTTCATAGTTCATGGGATCAAGCCCCTCATCAGTCTCTGCAGGCAGCACAGAGCCTCCTTGGGATTCTATTTCTCCCTCTCAATGTCCCTCTCTTTGTCTCTCTCAAAATAAATAAATAAAAACTTTTAAAAAATTGTTAAATTCATAAAAAACAAGACAACTGAGAAAATGTTACAGTCCAGAGGGGCCTAAGGAAACATAATGGCAAAATATTATAGCATATCCTGCAAGGGAGCTTGAAATAGAAAAATAATATTAGGTACAAAGTAAGGAAATATTAACTATTAGTAACATATGGACTTTAGTTAATACTAATGTATCAATATTAGTTCATTAATTGTGACCAATGTACCATACTAATGTTAGATGTTGACAAGTGGGGAAAATTGATATGGAAGTTATGGGAACTTTTGTGGTATCTTTTCTGGAAACCTAAAACTATTTTAAAATCAAAGTTTATGAAATATTAAAAGTTCAAATTTGAAACTTGAAAATTACATTTCTTATAGTATATTTCTGGATATAGGGACTTGTGAGTAAATATATGGACTTTCAATAGAAGCTGAAAGAAAATACTTTTCATTGACAGAAGGTTGACTATAATAGACCATGTAATTAAAAGATGAATGTAGACAAGGTATACATTTCTTGAATATAATTCAAAAGATAGAATGAAGTCATCTTGCTAACAGTACATGCTCTTTAGTCCTGGATCCTAGAAGCACTCAAGAAGAAAACTTATTATCTAGCACTTATTAATCAATATACAGCACAAAACATTGAGTGATAAGGATTTTCTTATGTATTTTAGAAGTCATCAAGGTAAAATTAGTATTGTGTTGCAATGCATGGAGGAAATAACATTTATTTAGCTATCATTGTCATTATCATCACTAGCAAGTCTTGTTTGACTTTGTTGGCAATTTATTTTGTTAGAATATTAGTTGTTATTAGAGCCCTAAAGAGAAAGAAAGATCTATATTTATTAGGTGGAAGTCACTTGAGATAGACATATATGTGACGCAGAGATTTTATACCTGGGGTAGAAATATGTTGCTTTTAAAGCATGCATGTAGGGGCGCCTGGGTGGCTTAGTTGGTTAAGCGTCCGACTTTCGCTTAGGTCATGATCTCGCGGTTCGTGGGTTCGGCCCCGCGTCGGGCTCTGTGCTGACTGCCGGCTCAGGGCCTGGAGCCTGTTTCAGTCTGTGACTCCCTCTCTCTCTGACCTTCCCCTGCTCACGCTGTCTCTCTCTCTCTCTCTCCTAGAAATAAATAAAACATTAAAAAAAATTTTTAAAAAATAAACAAAACATGCATGTAAACTGTGCCAATAATGTCAAACCTTTCAGATATCATAATGATTAATTCTTATATATTTTATTTCTCATGTTTTCCTCTTATCTCAAACTTAGTTTGAAATACACAGTTAATCAAATGCATTATACGATCTGTATAATTGTTGCCAGCCTTATTATTAGTTCTCTCATGGAGAGAACTCTATGTTTTGATCAGTTACTATTAAAAAAATTTTTTTTGAAATAGGGATGCCTCAGTAAGTTGAGCATCTGACTCTTTTTATTTTAAAGTTATTTTATTTTTCTTTTTTTAATGTATATTTGTTTTTAAGAGAGGGAGTGCACACTCATGCATGAGTGGGAGAAGGGCAGAGAGAGACTGGGAGGGGCAGAGAGCAACAGAGACAGAGGGAGGCAGAAGATCCTAAGTGGGCTCCATTCTAACAGCAGGGAGCCTAATGTGGGGCTCAAACTCAGCAACTGTGAGATCATGACCTGAGCCGAAGTCATATGCTTAACTAACTAAGCTTCCCAAGTGCCTGACTCTTGATTTTGGGCAAGGTCATGATCCCAGGGTGGTGGGATCAGGATGGAGCCCTGCACTCAGTGTGGAGCCTGCCTGGGAATCTCTCTCATTGCCCCTCTCCTGTGCTCATGTTCTCTTTCTCTTTCTCTAAAATAAAATTTAAAAATTTAAAAAACAGTGTTTAAGATAATTTATTATTCAGTTTAGTAAATGGAGTGGTAGTGCCAGCTCTAGACATCTATATCTACCCAATAGGCTAGAAAGCAACATGATATTGTAATGAACAGCTTTTGTGAAACTTCTTGCTCCATATCACAGTGAGAGGAATGTTCATAGTACCATCCGGTGGGAAGCAAGCCGACTTCATAAAAAAAAAAAAAATCTGTATTTTTAAAATAGCATCACTAGGGGAAAAACTCCATTTACTGAAATGCCTATATTTTATTGCTGTTTCCGTATCAACATCAATGGATACATATATACACACATATATAATTTTAATGATCTAAAAATGATATGACTTTCTTAGACATTGTGATTATTTCTGTGATTACAACATGGCAACTCAATATATAAAAACACATCTGTTGTTTCTAATTATACCTGTTCCTGAACATTTCCATCATGCTAATTTCAGTTGCTGAGTGGAAATAATTGAATTTGCCTTTCCTTTCATTTCATATTTGTTTAAGCAAACACCTGGGGATTTCTGCCTGTAGGGAAAAAGATAATGAGATGATTCAAAGATGCAGCTTATAACAAAAACTTATTTTTTAATTTTTTTGCTATTATTTATATAAAGTTCAAGTTCCCCCATTTTTTCCTTGAGAATTGAAAGTTTTATTGTTTTTAGCTAGACGCTATTGGTGGGAAAAAAACTGAACACTACAACTTGAAAGATTTACCCAGAAAATGACTTTGATTAAATTTTATAATAAATAGAAGCTAAAAAAGTAGCATACTTACAACACACTAGTTTTTCTTATTAGTTTTTGACATTCAAGTAAAGTCATTATTTCTATTTAGACAACTTGCTTCAATGCCTCAGTGAATCATGTCATTATCAACCGGTGATAGAGTTTACTGTCTTCATTATTCTAGGCACTTTATATGACATGAGTTTTGCTGTCACTGAATGTATAATCTAGCTGAAGAGACATGTTGTAACATATAATTGATTTTTTTCTCCAAATTTTTATTTATATTCCAGTTAGTTAACATACAAAGCAATAATAGTTTAGGTGTAGAATTTAGTGATTCACCACTTACATACAACACTCAGTGTTCATCACAACAAGTGGCCTCCTTAACACCCATCACCTATTTGATTGAACATACAAGACAGCTAACACTATTAATAATACTAATAAAAATGCATCACATAATCAGTTTTTGATTTTCATGAGAGAGTTAAAGATTAGAACTGTGTTGCAAAGCTTACGAAAAGGGTGAATTTATATAGTGTCTTACAGAATAAAGGAAGTTAAGGTGGTTTCTGAGGGATAAAAAATATATTTCAAAAAAATGAAGAGAGATGGAAGGCAAAGAGAGTGTGACAAGATATGACTAAGAAGCTGGACCCAAGTTTTCCAAATCAATAAATACCAAAAAGGACTCTAAAACCTTTCACAGATATGTACTAGGAGACCAAATTATTCTGTTAGGTGGCTATCATTATGAAAAAAGAAACAATTAAAAATCATATGTATGCCTTTTATCTATTTTAACTTTACATGAAGCAGGAGATAGGAAGAACTGCTTATCTAATAGACTAGAGAATATCAATCTTCTTGAACCATTTCATTTATTCCCTCTTATTCTCTCTTTAAAAGTGCCAACTCCCTTTTACTTCATGATTAATTGTCAGGGTGACTGAGTAGCTCTCTCCTGAGCAGTATAAATGTCATTCACTTTATTTAGGTCTGGGCTTCTCTTGAAACATGTTTGACGCCTCTTCTTAGAAGCTGAAAATCTCAGGCTCCAATATTCTCACAGTCAGAAAATAATAAACTACGATTCAAGAGAGCATCGGGGTCAAACTCGTTGAGAATAGATTTCTAAAATTAAGTTATACATGGCCATTAGTATTTTGTGGTCTAAGTGGGCATATCAGTGAAAAGTTGCAAGAATATTCCACAATTAGTCTATTTTAACCTACATAAAATAATGCTTTGATGAAACAAAAAGCAGGAATTCTACTCATTTGAGTATATTGTAATGTCAAGTCAACTTCAACTGCCTAAGTAGTTTAGTTAAGAAAATCATACACTATTTGTGTTACTTAAAAGAGAAGTTTTGGTGCTGTGATGTGGGACCCAGGTCTCCCTTCAAGAATGAAGGATTTATTCCCTAAGCTGTTGGGAATGCTGCTAAAGATGTTTTTTAGAGATGACACCCACTTTGCAGATTGCATCAGCTAAAAAGCTGCTTGGATATGGCCATACCTCCTTTCTGGGCAATCAGAATCCAAAATGTGGGGGTAAAGACTTCTACTTGATCTCTCTTGAAGTAACTCTGAAGGAGAATCCCAACTCTAAAGCTCCTCATTCGAGTCAGCAGAGGTCTTCACTGGAATTTCATTGCAGCTCTACCTCTCCCTCTAATTCTGCTTTTTTACATCTCCTCCTAAAAGTGTTTGTGCCAAGTATA
Organism: Hyaena hyaena; assembly: GCF_003009895.1. NCBI lineage: Eukaryota > Metazoa > Chordata > Mammalia > Carnivora > Hyaenidae > Hyaena > Hyaena hyaena. Next base: position 172,930 of record NW_024082160.1, read on the forward strand.
TTTTCTAAAAATATTCTCTCTCAGAGTCAGTCTCTCATGAAGTCCAATTTGCAAATATTTTAAAATATGTTCTTATATATACCCCAAATTACTTAACCAAATATAAAACCCAATTTTCTAGCTTTCTATATAGTCCTTACATGAAACTACTGTATTGCATCAAATTCTTCATGACCAAAACATACTCATCTTTTAAAGATATACATATACACATATATGTGTATATATATACACATAAAGATATATATGTATATATGTATATTATAATTCTTCTATTCCATTTCTTATATTAATCTCCCATCTTAAACATGCATGTAAATGAATTTACTACTAACTGAATGAGCCATTTGAAAATGTTCCTTATATGACGTTGGGCATAAAGTGATTTAATAGCCAACTATTTAACATTATTCTCGAGTAGATGGGGGATATAAAACATGTATTTCAAGCAATAACCTAATCGCAGATTCATATTTGGTTCACATTCCAAACATGACACTGCATGCGAAATGGATTTTTCCAAATTTCATAATACTAGGTTTTGCAGAGAGAAACTATCTGCTAGAGAAAACCCTCATTCAATATTTATTTAACAACACTCTCATAGAATTGTTCTAATGTTCTTGAAAGCATTATAATTTCTGGGATACAATGAATAAAATAAACGTGAGCCCTACTTTATTAACACTATTAAGATAATAAAATAGGTAATTGGTAAAGATGTACCTCAACCAGACTTAGGAAGTATTTAAAAAGAAAACCTATTGAGCTAAGATCTGAATCATAAGGGATCATGCAAAGACCTGAGAAACACAAATTCCAGGGAGAAGGAAGATTATGTGTAATATCTGTATAAGTGGGAATGACTTTGATTTATTGAAAGGATAAAAAAGAAAGTCCTTATGGCTAAATCATGAGAACAGGATATCTTTAGGCTTCATTTTCTAAAAACAGACTTTGAAAAGAGAATTAATGAGTGAACAATTTATTAAGGAAGTGCTCCTAGGTCGCAGAAATACTAAAAGGATCTGGGGGGTTCTGGGTAAAGTAGCGATATGTTCTACAAAAAGAAAGCAGGATATGAGTTGAAGACAATGTAGAACATAATAAAAAACTGGATTACATTGAGTTTGATGAAAAACTTTAGAAGAGTTTTAATCAGAGTAGTATAATGATGAATGTTGTGCTTTAAAATAATCACTCTGGACAGTAATGCAAAGAGAGAGAAGGGGAGAAAGAGAGCCAAAGAGGGAGGGAAGAGAGGAGGAAGGGAGTAAGGGACAGAGAGAGAGAGAAAGAGAGAGAGAGAGAGAGTAGAGAGAGATTGAAGACCAAATCTGATATCAGACAAGGTGGTTGTAAAGGAATTGAAATGTTCTAGACACTGGTGATGGTAGTTCAGTCAATATATGGATAAAGAGAAATAGGTAGCCAGATTCTGAACACTTAAATTTAAGAGGTTGATTCCATATATTTTGCTGAGAGTTTAGGCATAAGATATAGGAGAAGGAAAAAAAAATAAGCATGAGCCCTTGAATTTTGGCCTGAACAACTGGGTTCTGATATTTACTAACAGTGATCCTTGAAAAGGGATAAGTTGAGTGAAAAGAAATGAAATAAAACACAAAAATTCAGTTTTAGACAAGTATATATATAAAGTAGTCAAAAAGATCTGGATGTTCAGAACTCAGAGAAAGTTTCGGGCTGGAAAATATATATTTTGGTGTCAGGTATAGATGGAAACTATTTATAGTCATGATATTGGATAAGATTATATAGAAACAAAGGGCCAAGGGGCACCTGGGTGGCTCAGTCGGTTAAGCATTCGACTTTAGCTCAGGTCATGTGTGAGTTTGAGGCCCATGTTAGGCTCTGTGCTGACAGCTTGGAGCCTGGATCCTGCTTCAGATTATCTGTCTCCTTCTCTTTCTGCCCCTCCTCCACTTGTGCTCTGTCTCTCTTTGTCCTTCAAAAATAAATAAATGTAGGAGATCATGACCTGAGGTGAAGCTGGCTGCTTAACCTACTGAGCCACCCAGGAGCCCCAGAGCAACTTTTTTATTGTGATAAAGTTCAGATTATTTGCTCATTATTCTACCTAGAAACACACATGGTTGTTTCTTTAGAAATACTATCTTTGTTTAAAATAAAATTTCCAGGGAGAGGGGGCAAGATGGCGGAGAAGTAAGGAGCTCCGTACTTGCACTCGCACCCATACATCACACAGAAAAGATCTGAAGCCATTGGAAACCTTACAAAACCTGAGAGATTGGGAGAAATAGGACGCAGAGTCCACTGAGAAAGCCTTCTAACGTAAGTGCAAACTGGGGAAGATAAAATCGGGCGGGGATCCCAGACTCCAGGGTCTGAGACAGTCCCCCTCTGCAGGGAGTGAGGGGAAAAAGAGAGAGTCTGAAACAGAAAACCACCGCTCCGGGGGGGGGGGGAACCTCCACTTGGGGCATAGAAAGACCACACTTGCCAAATACGTGCACGCCAGGTCCCCTTGCGCCAACTGGTCCGGGGGGGAGGGGGGCGCTGAGCGCACAGACTACTTCTTTGTGCTGGCTCATGGCGGGCTGGACTTCAGAATGGTGGCGTGCCTGCCGCCATTCTCTCCCCAGGCGGCTGGGGCCCCTGAAAGAGCCACGTGGACACCGGGCGTCCATGCTCCTGGCTGGCTGGGACTCCAGAGGGAAGGCAAAGAGCTAAATACTGAGAAATTAGCCTGTGAGTTCGTGTTCCGGGTGATGAGCCACAGAGGAACCTGGTTTTCCTCACTCCAGCGGGCTTGGTGCACCTGGCGAGGAAGCCCCTGCCCATGCTCATCAGCCCAACCCAGAGAAGGAAGCAGCGATTCTGACTCCACTCCCAGAGCTCGGCAGGGGGCCTGGAAGTGACCCAAGGGGATTGCCTGGGAAGCTGTGTCTAAGGCAATTTTAGTGGGGAGCGCGGACTGGAATTTGGAGATTGGAACTGGCCTGGGTTGAAGACTGCAACCAGCTTTGGCTGTGCCCCCCATATGGGGAGTTTACACGCCCAAAAAAGTGAGGTGCAGCGCTTGGTTCAAGAAGGGAATGGAGCACCGTCACTCTCCTCCCCACAACCGCCAAGGCAGAGCTCTCGCCTGAGGCATTGGATCACGCCACGCCCATCCCTGCCTGAGAGCTACCCTCCTCCCCCCACTTTTTTTTTCATTTTTCTTCTTCTTTCTCTTTTCTCTCTTTTATCCCCAGAACACTGACATCATTAACTCTGGTCGCCAGCTTGCTTAAACAATCACAATGAGTCCATTCTGTAAATGTAAATTCTACACCTACCGACATTTTCATCTCTTTCTCTCAGGAATAATTAGACTATATAGTATCTCTGGATAATACCAGCATCCTTCTCTCACCTATCCAACCATATTCTACCCTTTACCTCTTTGAAAAAAGCTTCTTATCCCTTCTGCCTGTTCATTCTATTTCCAATTTTGCCTCATCCTGCCCTGTCTTCTCTCTCATTCTCTATTCTCTTCAACCAGCACTGCATACACACGGCTATTTAACTGTAGCTGGGAAACCCATTTATATGATTTAAACCGTTCTTTGTCAATCGGTTTTCTTCTTTTTTTCCTTATCTTTTCCCCTTTTTGGCCCTTTTATGTATTTTATTCTCCCTATTATTTGCCCTCCCTCCTCCGTCTTTTCTCTTAACTTTTTCGTTTTCCCTCTTACTTTGCATGTTAGTTGAATTAGCCTGTGCATTTGTGTGCTCCTGCTCCCTGTGTGTTTGTCTGTCTGTTTTCTTTTCCAGGACTACCTCAAGAAACAAGCCAGAGTACACTAGGTGGAGAGTCCCAAATATCACTACGAATAGGAAAATAAAATAACCAAGGTCCGAACAAGAGACATTAAGAGATACCATTCAAAAAACACTCTGTGAAAGGATAGGCCCTGGACAGTCAAAGAGTCTTCTTGGATAGAAACAGAGAGCATAAAAGTCTTTAAAACCAACAAGAGCCGGAAAGCAAACTAAAATGACGAAACGAAAGACCTCTCCTCCAAAGAAACAACGAAAGAAATGACAGCGAATGAACTGCTCAAAACAGCTATCAGCAGCATACCTGAACAAGATTTTAGAATAATAATGGTAAAATTAATAGCTGGGCTTGAAAAAAACATAGCGGACATTAAAGAAACTATGGCTACAGACAGAATGGAAAATAAAAATAGGCATGAAGAATTAAAAAATGCGATAAATGAGATCCATAATAAATTAGAGGCCTCCAATGCACGGATTGAAGAGACAGAAAGGAGAATAAGTGACTTAGAAGACACCATTATAGAAAAACAAGAGGCTGACAAAAAAAAGAGACAAACTGATCCAGGAAAAGGAAAGAAGAGTTCGAGAGCTCAGTGATACGGTCAAATGCAACAATATCCTTATCATAGGAATCCAAGAAGAGGAAGAGAGAGGGAAAGGTGCTGAGGAGTCCTGGAACACATTATAGCAGAGAACTTCCCCGACCTGGGGAAGGAAGTAAATGTGGAAATATAAGAGGCTCAGAGGACTCCTCTCAGACGTAACTTGAATCGATCTTCTGCACGGCATATCATAGTAAAAATGGCAAAATACAAGGACAGAGAGAGAATTTTGAAAGCAGCTAGGGAGAAAAGGGCCCTAAAATACAAAGGGAAACCTATCAGAGTGGTGACAGATCTATCTACTGAAACGTGGCAGGCCAGAAAGGAATGGCAGGAAATCTTCAATGTGATGAACAGTAAAAATATGCAGCCTAGAATCCTCTATCCAGCAAGCCTGTCATTCAAAATAGAAGGAGAGATAAAAACCTTTCCAAATAAACAGAAATTGAAAGAATTTGTCACCACGAAGCCAGCCCTACAAGAAATCCTGAGGGGGATGCTCTGAAGGAAAGGTTGCAAGGAACAAAGATACCAGAGACACCACCACAAACATGAACCCTACAAAAGATACAAAGACTCTAAACCCACATATTTCAATAATAACACTGAATGTAAATGGGCTGAATGCTCCAATCAAAAGACATAGGGTAGCAGAATGGATTAAAAAACAAAATCCATCTATATGCTGTCTACAAGAAACTCATTTTAGACGGGAAGATACCTTCAGATTAAAAGTAAGGGGATGGAGAAATATATATCATGCTACAGGAAATCAAAAGAAAGCCGGAGTAGCGATACTTATATCAGACAAACTGGACTTTAAATTAAAGACAATCACAAGAGATGAAGAAGGGCACTACATAATAATTACAGGGTCCATCCATCAGGAAGAACTAACAATCATAAATGTCTACGCACCGAATATGGGAGCACCTAAATATCTAAAACAATTAATCACAAACAGAAACAAGCTTATAGATAAGAATGTGCTAATAGCAGGGGACTTTAATACTCCGCTTACAGCAATGGATAGGTCAACCAGACAGAAAATCACTAAAGAAATAATGGACTTGAAAGACACATTGGACCAGATGGATCTGACGGATATATTTAGAACTTTACATCCTGAGGCCAGGGAATTTACTTTCTTCTCAAGTGCGCATGGCACATTCTCCAAGATAGATCACATACTGGGACATAAAGCAGCCCTCAATAAATATAAAAGAATAGAGATCATACCATGCACACTGTCAGATCACAATGCTTTGAAACTTGAAATCAATTACAGGAAGAAGTCTGGAAAACCGCCAAAAACATGGAGGTTAAAGAACACCCTTCTAAAGAATGAATGGGCCAATCAGGCAATTAGAGAGGAAATTAAAAAATATATGGAAACAAATGAAAATGAAAACACAACAATTCAAAATCTATGGGATGCGGCCAAGGCAGTCCTAAGAGGAAAGTACATTGCTCTCCAGGCCTATTTCAAGAGATTAGAAAAAGCACAAGTCCAAAATCTAACAGCTCACCTAAAGGAGCTAGAGGCAGAGCAACAAGAACGCCCTAAACCCAGTAGAAGAAGAGAAATAGTAAAAATTAGAGCAGAAATAAACAACATAGAGACCAAAGAAACAATTGAACAGATCAATGAAACCAAGAGTTGGTTTTTTGAAAAAGTAAACAAAATTGACAAACCTCTAGCCAGGCTTATCAAAAAGAAAAGAGAGAGCACCCAAATAGACAAAATTATGAATGAAAATGGACTTATTACAACCAACCCCTCAGAAATACAAGCAATTATCAGGGAATACTATGAAAAATTATATGCCAACAAATTGGACAACTTAGAAGAAATGGACAAATTCCTAAACACACACTCACTACCAAAATTCACACGGGAAGAAATAGAAAACCTGAACAGACCCATAACGAGTGAAGAAATCGAATCAGTGATCAAAAATCTCCCAACAAATAAGAGCCCTGGACCTGATGGTTTCCCTGGGGAATTCTACCAGACATTTAAAACAGAATTAATCCCAATTCTTCTCAAGCTATTCCAAAAAATAGAAGTCGAAGGAAAACTCCCGGACTCATTTTATGAAGCCAGCATCACTCTGATTCCCAAGCCAGACAGAGATCCAGCAAAAAAAGAGAACTATAGGCCAATATCCTTGATGAATACGGATGCAAAAATTCTCAACAAGATCCTTGCAAATCGAATCCAGCAGCATATCAAAAGAATCATCCACCAAGATCAAGTGGGATTCATTCCTGGGTTACAGGGCTGGTTCAACATTCGCAAATCAATCAATGTGATCCATCATATCAATAAAAGAAAAGATAAAAACCATATGATCCTGTCAATAGATGCAGAAAAAGCATTTGACAAAATACAGCATCCCTTCTTAATAAAGACTCTCGAGAAAGTTGGGATAGAAGGAACCTACTTAAACATCATCAAAGCCATCTATGAGAAGCCTTCAGCTAACATCATCCTCAACGGGGAAAAACTGAGAGCTTTCCCCCTGAGATCAGGAACACGACAGGGATGTCCACTCTCACCACTGTTGTTTAACATAGTGCTGGAAGTCCTAGCATCAGCCATCAGACAACAAAAGGAAATCAAAGGCATCAGAATTGGCAAAGAGGAAGTCAAACTTTCACTCTTCGCAGATGACATGATACTCTACATAGAAAACCCGACAGACTCCACCAGAAGCCTACTAGAACTGATCCAAGAATTCAGCCAAGTTGCAGGGTACAAAATCAACGTACAGAAATCGGTTGCATTTTTATACACCAATAATGAAGCAACAGAAAGAGAAATCAAGAAACTGATCCCATTCACAATTGCACAAAAAACCATAAAATACCTCGGAATAAACCTAACCAAGGATACAAGAGATCTGTATGATGAAAACTATAGAAAACTTATGAAGGAAATTGAAGAAGACACAAAGAAATGGAAAAACATTCCATGCTCATGGATAGGAAGAATAAATATAGTTAAGATGTCATTACTACCTAAAGCACTCTACACATTCAATGCAATTCCAATCAAAATTGCACCAGCATACTTCTCAAAACTAGAACAAACTATCCAAAAATTTGTATGGAACCACAAAAGACCCCGAATAGCCAAAGTAATACTGAAAAATAAAACCAAAACGGGAGGTATCACCATCCCAGACTTCAGCCTCTACTACAAAGCTGTCATCCTCAAGACAGTATGGTATTGGCACAAAAACAGACACATAGACCAATGGAACAGAATTGAGAACTCAGAAGTGGACCCAAAAGTATACAGCCAACTGATCTTTGACAAAGCAGGAAAGAATATCCAATGGAAAAAAGACAGCCTTTTTAACAGATGGTGTTGGGAGAACTGGACAGCAACATGCAGAAGAATGAAACTAGATCATTTTCTCACACCATGCACAAAAATCAACTCAAAATGGATAAAGGACCTGAACGTGAGACAGGAAACTATCAACACCCTAGAGGAGAAAGCAGGAAACAACCTCCTTGACCTCCACCGCAGCAACTTCTTACTTGACACATCCCCAAAAGCAAGGGAATCAAGAGCAAAAATAAACTGTTGGGACCTCATCAAGATTAAAAGCTTCTGCACAGCCAAGGAAACAACCCAGAAAATTAATAGGCAACCAACGGAATGGGAAAAGATAGTTGCAAATGACATATCAGATAAAGGGTTAATATCCAGAATCTATAAGGAACTCACCAAACTACACGCCCGAAAAACAAACAACCCAGTGAAGAAATGGGCAGAAGACATGAACAGACACTTCTCCAAAGAGGACATCCAGATGGCCAACAGACACATGAAACGATGCTCAGCATCCCTCCTCATCAGGGAAATACAAATCAAAACCACACTGAGATACCACCTCACGCCAGTCAGAGTGGCTAAAATGAGCAAATCAGAGAACTCTAGATGCTGGCGAGGATGTGGAGAAACGGGCACCCTCCTACACTGTTGGTGGGAATGTAAACTGGTACAGCCCCTCTGGAAAACAGTGTGGAGGTTCCTCAGGAAACTAACAATAGAACTCCCTTATGACCCAGCAATAGCACTGCTAGGAATTTACCCAAGGGATACAGAAATGCTGAGGCATAGGAGCACATGTACCCCAATGTTCATAGCAGCACTCTCCACAATAGCTAAAACATGGAAAGAGCCTAAGTGTCCATCAACAGATGAATGGATCAAGAAGATGTGGTTTATCTATACCATGGAATACTACATGGCAATGAGAAACAATGAAATCTGGCCATGTGTAGCAACATGGATGGACCTTGAGGGTGTTATGCTGAGCGAAATAAGTCAGGCAGAGAAGGACAAATATCATATGTTTGCACGTATAGGAGGATTAGGAGGAACTTGACGGAGGAACAAGGGGGAGAAGAAGGGGGGAAATGGTGGGGAAAGGGAGAGAGGCAAACCATGAGAGACTCTTGAATGTTGACCAAAACTGAGGATTGATGGACGAGGGGGGGAAGGGGGATGGGCATGGAGGAGGACACTTGTGGGGATGAGCACTGAGTGTTATGGGGAAACTAATTTGACAATAAACTATTTGTAAAAAAATAAAATAAAATAAAATAAAATAAACTTTCCTATTGTAAAATAATAAATAAATAAATAAATAAATAAATAAATAAATGTAAAACAAAAATTAAAAAATAAAAGAAACAAAAGGCCAAAATCAATGAAACATCGCAACGTTTAGAAGTCTGACAATAGAAAATTGTCAGTGGGGTGGAAAGAAAAAGCAAGATAGATATATAAAAGACTACAGAAGGTATTTCAAGAAGGAGGACATGATCAACAGTGACAAAACAGGTGAGTATTTGAATGCTGTTTGAATTTTGAAGCAACTCAGTAAGTTTCAGAATATTAGGAATAGACCTTTTAGAATTCCACGGTCTCTATAGCTAGACAGCTAGTTTGTGTAGTTAGTCTCTTCTGTTACCAACTTTCGACTTAAAGACAGCTAGGAGGAACCTAATGATGAATTATTTGGTGCATCCTCTCTGACCTTTAATTAGGTAGTAAATTCTAGTGTTCTTGAGTCATTGCAAACAGATTATTTTGTTTTGGGTTTTTTGTTTGTTTGTTTGTTTTTGTTTTGTTTTGTTTTACTATATTTTACAGGTTTAAAAAAGAATAGGATACTTGGGTGGCACAGTCAGTTAAGTGTCCGACTTCACCTCAGGTCATGATCTCATGGTTTGTGGGTTCAAGCTCTGCATCAGGCTCTGGCTCTCAGCACAGAGTCTGCTTAGGATCCTCTGTGTCCCTCTTTCTCCTCCCTTCCCTTGCTTGAGCACACACATACACACACACATACTCTCTCTCTCTCTCTCAAAATAAATAAACATTAAAAATATGTTTAAAAAAGGACAGTACCTTAAACATTCTTTCCCACATTTTATTACCTTTGTTTATATTTCCTTTTGTCACTTTTGAAAGAAGAGTGCAACGGAGTTAAGAGCATAGTGCTACAGTTACACAACCGAAATTCCAAACTCCTTGCAGCCACTTTTGAGTTGTATGATCTGTACCTCACTTCTCTGTGCCTCAATTTCTTCACTGTTAAATAAGGAAAAGAATAATTTTCCATTTCATGGATTATTATAGAATATTGTAGAGGATCAGTAGAATTAATATGTGAAAAGCCTTAAGATATTGATACTACTACCATTTTATAATTGCCTAGGAAAAAATCCTACTCATTATTTTCTACATTCTCTTCTAAGAACTCTTTTCTGACAGACTTGGACAGAATTAATCATTCTCACCTTTGTGTGACCACTGTATTTTTACTTACATGCAGCTCTTTTCCTGCTGCATTTCTTAAACGGTTATCTCTCCCTCTACACAATGAGCTTCCTAAAGACAAGATTATATTTTATACAGTCTATCTCCCTGCAACAAAACAATGTGCCTAGTACACACCGCACCAATGATTATCATTCTTGGTTGTCTGGCAGGATCATTGGGGGGTAGTTCTTAAAATATGTATGTGATGATATTAAAATTCAATAGGAAATTTAGGTTTTTTAGAAGATTTATCATATGTTTTTCTGTTCTGGCAAGTTGAGATATTATCTGATAGGCATACAATAAATAGGCAAGGAAATGAATGAGCTAAACTTTCTCTTTGTTTACTATTTATAAGTGAAAGCATTCTTATTTCTCATTCCTTCTAAGTGCCTTGTAGGAAAATTGCATTTATTGATGGAAAAGTACAGCTATACACAATCTGATCTGTTATACCTATTTTTATATTTGAATACTATTATATATCACTTTTCAACTTTCTCTGATGAAGTCAAAAGAATCACAAATAATGCCTTTGGATTTATTTAGAAGGGTTTCTGAGTATGATTCTGTACCTTACAAAGAGTTTAATTGTGTAGAAGAAAACTTCAAATGCCTAGAAAGATTGTGCTCAATGCTTAAATATGTTCCTTAATGTGATGATTTATGTTTGTCTAATTTGTTCACTGGCCAAATTAGTTAAAACATATAATATGTTCCTCATTTATCTAGGTTTCCAAAGAGAAGAGTATATGTATGACATGAGAAGGAAACTTTATTAGGGAAAATATTTAAAAACAATAGAGAATGAAAATAAAACCAAATCTCTCATTTAACTGTCAAGTTGTGTGTCATGAACAATAGCACTCATAATGATGAATTTGGCTTATTGTCAAAGATGGGAATACATTTTATTATGAATATTTTGGTATTTTTAATACTTTTAGTGTTAATAGTTTTCTTATTACATCCAGATATATATAATTTTTTTGTTTTATTGGCAGAATTTTAAATTTTCCATTATAGTTTTTTTAAAAGTTTTAGATTAGAAACACACCTTCCCCACACCTAATCCTCCCCTGACATATATGCTTTTTTAAAAATTTACAAACAGAATATGAACAGATAATAAGAAAAATGTCATTTGGTCATCAGGTTAGAGTAAACGAATCTGTGCCTTTATAGTGGCATTGGAACTGAAAGAGAAAGTAATCCAATATGTCTTCTTGTTTCCTAGAACAAGTGTACTTTATCACAAAACAGATGGTTGTTAACACTATATGAGCTACATAAAGAACATGAGTGAAATCTTCCATCTTCTTTGAACTATACTTAAATCTCTATGCTTGATTGTTTCTCATGTTTTAACTGAAATTTCTACTTATCTCTAAAATGCAATAGGAAATTTAAATGATACGTACTGTTTCATGTTTCCTATTCAAATCTCCCTGTTTAGTTTCTTTTTCTTAATGTTTATTTTTGAGAGAGAGAGAGAGAGAGCATGCGAGGAGGTGAGCAGCAGAGAGAGGGGGGTCAGAAGATCCAAAGCAGTTTCTGTGCTCACAAACCATGATATCATGACCTGAGCCAAATGGGACACTCACCCAACTAAGCCACCCAGGTGCTCCTCTCTGGTTATTTTCAATAGCAGATATTTTAAACATTTCCTCACTCCAAATATATGTTTTGAAGAAAGGACATCTAAGAACATGTTACTTCATTTGAAAATCACTTGCTGTGGTATTTAAACACAACAAAATTAACAAATCATGAGTCTATAATTTTTCTTTAGGACTTCTGGATCATTCAGGTTGGTCCTATGTTCCCTCAGTTGTAAAAAAATATAAAGGAAAAGTTTTTAAAGAATCTTTTGTGACAAACTACTGATATACATTCATTTATTTGGCCCTTAGCTTTTCAAAAAAGTATCAATAGATAAGGAAAGTTATTGAGATCAGGGGGCACAATAACGACCATCTTTGAGTTTCATTCACATCCTCTGCCGCAATGGTATTTTATGTGTCTCTTTTATAAAGCTGGAAGCAAGTTTCTTTGAGCTGATGATTTGAGCCTGCCAACCCTGCTCTAAATGAAGAATGCACCTCCCTGTTTATCTGAGCAAACAGTCCTCAAAGTCCTGAGAGTACTATGTTTACCTTACTGTCATTATTGATTCAAGGCCTAGATTTTGTCCACTAGACTTCCAAATAATTTCCATATAGTACAAAATAATTTCAAATGTTTTATTTTTATTTCTCTGCAAGCATGACTCAATTTTGAATCTAATTTAATTTTCCAGTTCTCCAAAATACCTAGTGTCTTAAAATACTGTTTTAACTAGCTTTATCGTTTACTGGTTTCCTGTTTAACAAATTGGATATATATAACTCCATATTTGAAAAACAAAGGTTATGAGTATTTTGCTAATCTTTATTTGTCTTATATGAGTATGACTGCACTTTTTTGTTTATTTCACAGAACAGTTTGATATGATTGTGATAAATAAGGCATAGAAAGCCTCAATGGACTGTCTCATAGCCAAGGAGAGAACTAAAAGTTGAACTATTTATTCCCAAAGCCAATCTTTACACTAAAACTTTATGAGTGAAGTTCTCCTCTGAGTATCTTTTCTAGCTGGAAAGCACTATGAGAAGACGCAGTTCATGCCAATGTATTCCCATGTACTCTGAACATTGCAATTCATTTATGGATGATGGGCTCCTTCACTTATCTTCCTAATGGTTAAGATTATTTGTGGCCTACAGTAACACTGGAAACAATGGACTATATTATACTATCCCATGGATAAACTTAAAACTCAAGTCTCACCTAATTTCAAAGGGTTACTATGTAATTGCATCAAAATTTCAAGATACCTTACATTCGAATTTTGTTCCTGATAAGAAATCAAGCAACAATAAAGAATTAATTTCTTTCTCCTGTATGTTATTACTGTTACAAAGTAGCAAGCTATTTTTTTGGAAGAAGAATGAAACTACATGTAATTTTTATTAAGTAATTGATTTTCTTAAGTCATCTGACTATATAAGGATATATGCTTGTTTTTTTTTTTTCCATGCCTACACATTACTTAGATGTCCTTGGGAGAAAGGGAGCTAAATTAGGAACAGAAATAAAACCTAAGGCAAATTTTCAGTCATCCAGAAAAGAGTAGAATAAAATCCTGAATTGTTTTAACTCTTACTGCAGAATTAATCGACTAGGTTCCAGAGCTTCTTAAAAATAGATTTTAAAACACAATGTCCTTGTTTTTCCTTTTATTACCATTCCTCATGCTTGAGTTAATGCTTCATTGATAGTGTTTTAAACCATAGCATCTATGACTGGTCTTTACTGCATGCTTTATTGCATACTTGAATGGCATTTTTCAAAGCCTAGAGGTTTTTCATATTTCCCTCAGTGAGATTTATGCAATAGAATTTGTAGAGTTAAAAAAGGGGAGGGATCAAAAAAAAAGAGTTGATGACTCTATTTAATGTAAACTTTGATTGCCACAAGCTAACTCAGACCTAAGAAAAAATATCAAGTACCCAACTTAAGTCAATGAGGCTTGAAATTCCTTTTTTTTTTTTTTTAAATTCTCCACTGAAGTTCCAATTCCACCAGCCTTAACAAGCAAGTTGCTTGTGAAGCCAGAATGCCTCTAGTCTCTTTTTCTGTTTCAATATCAAGGGCAACTTATTTAAGGAAATGTGCCTATCATAGTTATAGAATGTCCAAAAATGTATTCATTGAACAAAAGGGCAAAGTAAAAAAAAGAAAAAAATCTAAGTAGTCCTTAGGCTGTAAGATCCCTTTCAGCAATGGGCAGATGCCCTCTAGTATCCAAGGCAATCAATAAACTAGGATTGCTTTCACTAAGTGTTACATATTTTACAGGCATCAGGGTATAATGTAAAGCACAAAGGCATTAAAACCAGACAGGCATAGATTTCTAATCCCATCTTTGTGTGGCTATGAGCAAGTTTCTTGACCTACTGGGTTTTCGTTTCTTCTTATGAAAAAAGGAGATGTGACCTTGGAAGGTTGCTGGTAGATTAGAAATAATGGATACAGAGCACCTGGTACATAATAGGCCTTCTATAATAGCTATTAGTAAAAATTTTTCAGCCCCAAATAGAAAGAACCGTCTTCCTTTTTAGGTACTGTAGGAAAGCCTATCTGATTCATATTCTTTTAGTCTCACAGGGTAACCTTGCTCTCTCAGGCTTACTTTTTTTGTGTGTGTGAGAAGTTTCCATCATGTTCTCGCAGGAACTGAAATAGGAGCTGTTTTTCTGTCAAGGCTTGATACTAAGCTCAGACCTCTCTTCCACTGACCTCCATTTTTTTCTGACACGAAGTTTTGTATTTCAGACTCTGCCCACCTTCAAGGTGGAAGGGGCTAGAAATACAACGCATAGTAGGATATGATCTCTGAACTTGAGATCTTCTAGTGTATCGTGCCACTAATTCTCAGGCATATTTTGGAGTACATCCAGCAGAAAGCCCAGATACCCTAAATGCCAATATATCCCTAAAGGACTCATTTCCACATTTTGAGATGAACTTAGTTTCATTGCTTGTAAGCCTATTAAAATAAATTTCTGAATAAAATCTCACTACCATACAATTGGCAGTTGAGACTAGAAACAAAATATAGTGCCCTTTTTCTCTCCCTACTCTTGCATCCTTGAACTGCTTTTGCAAATGAATAGTAAACCATTTATTATAGAAATGTTTACTGGGAGGCTGCTGGAATCCTAGGGATATGAAGTTGACTAAAACACATACTCCTCATGGAACACATATTTGAGCCTTAGCCTTTTGTGGAACATGTGTGGTATTTGCTGCTATATGTATGAGGTATAAATCATTTTTTGCAGGTATTACTTTCTCTGTTCTGCAATTGTTTTCTTTGGAAATCATCAATAATCTGCTAACTGGACATCAATGCAAGTATTACAACCATTCATCAGAAATTTCAGATCCCTTTCTCAGGGCACAGGTAAGACCCAAAGTCCTATTTAGGCTAGAATGACCACCTCAGGTTAGAATTGTATCTAAGACATTTATTATTCTTTTATTTTTGAGCTACAAAGCTGGACTGAAACACATTTCAACAAAGGAAGTGTGGGCTTTTATTTTGATCCTGGGAACAAGATATCAGTTTCTTTTCTGCCTGAAGCTATTTACTTGTTTCATTTAATAATTAGTCCCTCCAGAAAAAACAAAAGCAAAAACAAAACAAAACAAACTTTTCACGGTAACGCTGTAAGTTGTTTTCTCAGACAGTTAATGATTTGGTCAGCCGAAGCTGGACCCACAGTAGAGTTATAGCTACAAAGGTCGTTTCAGGTTTTACATAATGGAAAGAGAGAACTCAGGAGTAACCCAGTATGAGTTAATATCTTGGCTTTGCCACCTGGTTGTTACGCAGCCTTGGGTAAGTTTCTTATCTGCAGTAAGCTGAAATTTTCACATCTTTAAGATAAAAATAATATTGCCTATCTTCTAGAGAGTTTGGGGGCAAATGAATGCCATAAGTAAGACACCAAGTACTGTGACTAGAACATGGTAAATATTCAATGAGTACTAATGTTCCCATGTTATTATCGCTCATAAATATTTCAGTAAAAAGGGAATCAATATTTGAAAAAAAGAAGTAGTTGAATTGTGAGTAGTGCCATGGAAATACAGAAGAGGTAGCATTTTTGCTGAACCTAAAAAATGGGATCAGGAAAGGACTTTCAAGATTTTTCTACTTATTTGAATCTCCCTCTTTCCTAACCTGGCAGAGAGTGTTGAGGAGATTTTTGTTGAAAGCTTGCATTTTAGATTTCTCCATTTTTAGATAAAAATAGTCTGCAGATTAAAAATGACATTCAAACTCATAAAACCATCATTTGACTAGCAGTTGCTTGTATGGCAAAAATTGGTTGAGGTGAGAACAATTTAGATACATAAAATTAAGGAAAACAGGATTCTCAGAGCTTTGCTTTCTCATGGAAAAATATTGTCTCTCATTTGCAAAATGTCATACATTTTTTAAATGCTCTATAAGTCTATTTAAATAAAATTTAATTTTAGTACACTACTGTGTAAGAATAAAGTGATATGGAGTGAAATAAAGAGAAAATAATATAGAGTTTTCCCCTTAAAAAACAGAATGCCTTGAGACTTACTTGTTCTCATTTTACACTCTGTAAAATCATCTTCAAAACATCCAGCTCAGCTTCTGTAATGAGAACAAATGACATTTTAAAATGTAATAGATAACATCTGGATAAAAGCACACACACAGAGTTAGTGTTCTTTAACACTAACTCCTCTCTGTTCAAGAAGAGGACTCTAATGAGAGTTGCTATGAACAGTGACCAGGAGGTGAAACAGAGGACTGTACTTACCACCTTCTTCGCTTACTCCTACTCTATTAAGCCTTGATATTGGTCAAGTAAGGCAAGCTTTGCTTGTTCCCTAATATTGTACTTCCTTCATCTTCACTGAGTGTTTCAAATCATTTATAAACTTCGGAAGATGAGATGAAATACAATGCCTGGAAGGAGTAGAGAAAAAAATTTTTACTAATATAATCTTGTTATCTTTTCTCATCTAGTAGGAAACTAAGTGTTGCCTTTACCTTTAGGCAACTGGGAGCTATACTAGCCTCTGGAGTTTAAAATATTGTGTTGAGTTTCTATCTGAGAAAATACTAACAACTGTAAATGCTAAAGCTGGGGGGCTGAAAGTGTTCCATTGAAAATCTTGTGGAAGAAAGGGCCTGTGGTCAGAAGAATTTCACTTCTCTTGATTCAAATTCAGCCCCAAAACACAAGGAATCCAGGAGTGTAAAAGCTATATGTGTATCCACACCAGCATACTAACAAAAGTACCAAAGAAACCTTACCTTATAAAAACTTCATGATTGATATTACCCTAGTTTTGCTGCTGTGGAACATGAGGCTTAAAATTTTTGGCAAATAATTAACAAGATTACACAGCTGATAAGTGGTGAAAAAGACACTATTTTTGTTTGTTTTCAAGTTTTAATTTAGTATTCTAGTTAGCTAACATACAATGTACTATTGGTTTCAGGAATAGAATTTAGTGATTCATTGCTTACATATAACACCCAGTGCTCATAGCAAGTGCCCACCTTGATATTCATCATCCATTTAGCCTGTCCCTTACCCACCTCCCCTTCAGCAGCCCTCAGTTTGTTCTCTATAGTTAATAGGCTCTTATGATTTGTCTTCCTCTCTTTTTTTCTTATTTACTTCCCTTATGTTCATCTGTTTTGTTTATTAAAGTCCACATATGAGTGAAATCATATGGTATTTGTCTTTCTTTGACATATTTTTGCTTAGCATACTGCACTCTAGCTCCATCCAAATTACTGCAAATGGCAAGATTTAATTCTTTTTGATGGATGAGTAATATTCCATTATCCTGGGTATATATATTTATATATAAATAAATATAAATTAAATATAAATAAATTATATATATTATGTAAGTAAAGGTAGCTTAGCTAAGTCAATGTTGACTACATACAGAACGACATGATCCTAATGAGTTGGAAAATACTGGCTCTCATGAGAATAGACCAGATGTTACTGAGCTGAGAAAGCTACTGTATTATTGAATTTCATCTTTATGGGGTAAAATTTATTACTCAACCATTTAAGGTATCCCACATGGAATCTTGCATAAAATACTTTTACAGTTACATTCTGGAAAGGAGATTTTTATTTTACCATTAACACATCCCTTAAATGAGGGATTCAAAGGTCCATTTGATCACCTTCAGCACAGGTTTTAAAGTCTGAAAGCAATTTTCCTATAAATACCAGATTAATGGAACTGCACTGAACAAAACAATGAATTACCTGCAAAAGGAAAAAGTGGTAGCCAAGTCCTTGTTTTCCTAAACAAAAAATAGCCATGTGTGACTTTGTACTTTATCATCTGGAGAATGACAAAAGTTAGGATCTCAGTGATTTGAGAACCATCAGAAACATGAACAAAAATCTTTAATTCAATAATCTCAATTAAAATATATTTAATTCAAGCTTTAACATCTCTGCTTTATTCTTTACAGTTTATTATTTTGGTTAGATTTCTGATATTTGCTATTGTTTTCATTATATCATTTCTGATGAACTAGCAAACTAGTTATATTATAGTATTTCTAGTCTCACTTACCAGAGAGGTAGTTTGATGTAGCAGACGTAATAGCAACAGGAATGTCCAAAGGACCTTAAGCTTAACCAAGTTAGTCAGTGAATATGTGTGGGATGATTTTTAGGAAAAAAATGCTAAATTGTTCTGAGCATAAATTTTCACATGTGTACCACAGGATATATAACCTGCCAACATCAACACTATTGGTAAAAAGCCAGTGAAATTAAATGTTATATATACAATTTATTCTTTATCTATTCATCAGTCAATGGACATTGGGATCTTTCCATAATCAGCTATTGATGATAATGCTGTTATAAATTTCAGGGTACAAGTACCCCTTCAGACCAGTATTTTTTTATCTTTTGGATAAATACTTAGCAATACAATTGCTGCATTGTAGGGTAGGTCTATTTTTAACTTTTTGAGGAATGTCTATATTGTTTTCCACAGTGGCTTCACCAGTTTGTATTCTCACCAAAAGTGTAAGAAGTTTCCCCTTTCTCCACAGAGTTCTATTCTGTTCCATTGAACTATGTGTCTGTTTTTGTGCTATTACTATACTGTCTCAATGTCTACAGCTTTGTAATATACCTTGAAGTCCAGAATTGTGATGCCTCCAGCTTTGCTTTTTTTTTTTCTTCAAGATTTCTTGGGATACTCAAGGTCTTTTGTGGTTCCATATAAATTTTAGAATTGTTTGTTCTACCTCTATGAAAAATGCAGGTGGCATTTTGATAAGGATTGAATAAAAAGTGTAGATTGATGGAGCACCTGGGTGACTCTTGATTTCAGCTCAGGTCATGATCTCACAGTTTGTGAGATGGAGCCCCACATTGAGCTCTGCAGTGACAGTGCAGAGTCTCCTTGGCATTTTTTTTTTCTTTCCCCCTCTGTCTCTTTGCCCCTCCTCTGCTTGCTTGTTCTCTCTCTCAAAATAAATAAATAAACATTTTTAAAAAGTGTAGATTGCTTTGGGTAGTATGGACAATTTAACAATGTTTGTTCTTCCAATCCATGAGTATGGAATGTCTATTTCTTTGTTCTTTGCATTACCTTCAGTTTCCTTCATAAGTCTTCTATTATTTCCAGAGTACAGGTCTTTTACTTCTTTGGTTAGGTTTATTCCTAGATATCTTATGGTTTTTGGTGCAACTCTAAATGTGATCCATTCTGTGATTTCTGTTTCTGCTTTGTCACTATTGGTGAATAGAAATGCAACAGGTTTCTGTACATTGATTTTATATCCTGAGAGTTTGCTGAATTTGTGTATCAGTTCTCATAATTTTTTGGTGGAGTTTTTCAGGCTTTCTACATTGAGTATCATGTCATCTGTGAAGAGGTAAAGTGTGACTTCTTCCTTGACAATTTTTAGGCCTTTTTTTTCTTTTTTGTTGTCTGATTGCTGAGGCTAGAACTTCCAGAACTATGTTAAATGACAATGGTGTGAGTGAACACCCCTGTTTTATCCCTGTCTACAGAAGAAAAACTCTCAATTTTTCCCCATTTAAGATGATATTGGCTGTGGGTCTTTCATATATGGCCTTTACGATGTTGAAGTATGTTCCCTCCATTCCTACTTTGTTGACAGTTTTTATCAAAATACTTTATTTTGTCAAATGCTTTTTCTGAACTTATTGAGAGGATCATATAGTTTTATTCTTTTATTTATTAATGTGATGTATTATGATTGGTTTGCAAATCATAACCACCCTAGCAATCCAGAAATAAATTCCACTTGATCCTGGTGAATAATTCTTTTAATGTCCTGTTGGATTTGATTTGCTATTATCTTGTTGAGAATTTTTACATCCATGTTCATCAGGGATATTGGCCTGAAGTTTTCCTTTTTACTGAGGTCTGTGGTTTTGGAATCAAGGTAATGCTGATCTCATAGAATGAATTTGGAAGTTTTCCTTCCATTTCTATTCTTTGGAACAGTTTGAGAAGAATAGTTATTAACTTCTCTTTAAATGTTTGGTAAAATTCCCCTGGGAACCATCTGGCCCTGGACTTTTGTTTGTTGAGAGGTTTTTTTTTAAAAAAATTTTTTTAACGTTTTTTTTTAATTTATTTCTAGGAGAGAGAGAGAGAGAGAGACAGAGTGAGCAGGGAAGGGTCAGAGAGAGAGGGAGTCACAGACTGCAACAGGCTCCAGGCTCTGAGCTGGCAGTCAGCACAGAGCCCGATGCAGGGCTCCAACCCACGAACCACGAGATCATGACCTAAGCGAAAGTAGGACGCTTAACCGACTAAGCCACCCAGGGCCCCTATACGTGATAATTATTATAATGCCCAGATTTTTAATTAATCTACTTCCCTGAATTTCCATAAACAGTTAGTAATAAACCGTGGGCTTGAAACATGGTCTTTTAACTATAAATTCAAAGCATTTTATACAGTATCTTCACTAATGTATGCTATGAAAGTAAATATTTATTGTTGATGTTTAATAAGAGTTCTTTGTACCTGTGAATCTGTTTCTCTACACCTCAGGATTGTTCCCAGTTTTCCTTGAAGAATATTGAAAGGAAAGCTTGGGGGTTTGAGTAAAAAATGCCAAAGATATCTAGGTCTTATTTAAGGAGACCCACTTCTTTATAGAGAAATAACATAATTTTAAAGTATATTTATGCAACATCAACAAAAGCATGTCCAAGATCAGAAATCTTTGGCTTATGTATATTCTGTTGAAGTATGTCATTTGTTTTAAGTATTTTTAATATCTACCCTCTTTTGTTTAATAATGCCATATATATATGGCTCTACTACAGATTTAAAATCATCTTCAAAAACACTACATCTGTAATATGTGTCTCTGGCCTGCTAAAAACTCATTCAGCCCACCCCTGTTTATCAATAGCTCCTAATCCATACCTCCTGCTGTTCCTTGTTCCAATAAGCTAAAACAACACTAGCATCTGTCTGCAGCAAATATGCTCAGAACTCACTAGCACATGCTGATGAAAACCAAATAAGAAGTGAATAGAGTGTGGATTTAAAAGTGCTTTGAAATTCTTTTGGGCTTGCTACTTTATTCTTATTAGGCTCCTGCCTGACTCCCATCAAGCTCAACTCAATTTCATTTAAGCCTTTGGCATATAGACTGCGTTTGTCATCACAGCTGATAAAGGCAGAATTTATATGATTATACTGATTTCTGCAACTTTACTACTGAATTCAATTTGAAGTCACATCTAATATACAATATGCAAAGGAATATGGCCTCCAAATACAAATTTACAGCACTTGGTATTATCCATCTTGAATGAGAATGAGCTATATTCCATCAGATAAGAGTTGATATTAGTATTACAAAAATTCATAAGGCATAAACCACAGACTGGACCAGAATTCTGTTCAGCATTGAATTTGGGGCTGAAATCTCCATTGCAGCCTAGCAGCAGTCTTACTTGATTTTAATGATTTTATTATACTTCAGTACAAACATCCTCAATGTTTAAAAGTTAATCTTCCTGAAAATATTCAAACCAGATTTCATCAGAAAATATTTTTTCCTATTCACAGTGGTATGGAGATCAAATATACCACACATTATTTTCAAATAAATGAAAAAGAAGCCTTCTTCCAAGAGTACTATTCAGATAAGACTGACATATAATGCTATCTGAGTGATCAGGCAGCTGGTTTTTCTCTTACTTTCTCTTTTTATTAATAGTTCAGAGCGGCATGGTAAACACAGTGGTAGAAAAATATGTGAGATGCTACATTATGAGTAAAAGATATATGTAAATGATGAATCATTTAATTCTACTCCTGAAACGAGTACTAAATTATATGTTCACTAACTTGAATTTAAATAAAATCTTGGGAAAAAAAGAAGAAAGAGTATAGTAAATAGAAGGAAATATTCACTGTTTAACATAGAAAAGGAAAAGCATCTTGATAGAAACAAGAAAACATTTACACTTTCATGAATGGGCACTCCCGGTTTACATCAGAACTTCCAAATATTTTCTGATGAGAATTCTTACATCTTTAACTTTTTTTTTTTTTACCTTTCTGTTTTGGAGATGGCAGAAATATTACATCTCCAACAGCAATTTGAATTAATGCTCTAATATTCAAGGGCATTAAAATCTAATTGGCTGGCAAATGAAAATTGAAATGCAAAAGCGATAAAACTAATCATTGATTGTTATAATGAATGAGGCTTGGATTTGAAACAATCATATTGCTTAAGACTATCAAACACTGAGAAATACTGTTGAGAATCCTTGGTCATTTTTCTTTCAGTTTCACTTTGATTTGTATCTCTAAAAACATCTGAAAAATTTTGGGGGTATGATGTTAAATAGTGAATGCTGGGGATAATGGTATTATAATTTCATGCATAAGCATAAGGGTTTTCTTTCCTCTCCTCCTTGTCTTCCTCCCTTTCTCCCTCCCTCCCTCCAGTTGTCTTTCCTTCTTTCCCATTCAGTTCTTGAGAAATACACATAAAATGAATATAGACTCTCAGTATAGAATGGTTTCATGAAAATAAGTTTCACTGACAAAATTGACTGAAAGAAAATTGAATCTGAAATAACATATAATTTATCAAATTTTTATTATTTATTTTACACAACAATATAAATATTTATATATGTACTTTACAAAAATACCATATTTTAGAGGAAATCTCTATGATTTTATAACTATTTGCAGATAAGTTTTGGGAATAACTGCAAACCAAATAAGGTTTTCTTCTTAGAAGCCATATTTTTCATTTTGTCCCTTGCTCCATTTTCAGTTCTCATGTTGTCACCATTTCAGGCCTAACCTCTCTTGTCTCATAGAGATCGTTATTGCTCTGATCTGTTCTTCACCTTAAGTTGAACTTTAGCTGCAATATATCACATTCCTTTAGATCTCTGCTTCTAGGTGACATACAAGCAACTTGTGCATAGCTAATATGTTCTTATTAAGGCAAAAAAAGAGACCACTAAAACATCCGCCAAAAATCATCTAGAACTTTCTTTCCCCATCCATTTGGAAAGAGACTGTCTATTTAGCATGCAGCAGCGATGCCCATGTAGCATCTTCCTGAAGGTATCCAGATGAAATGCCTCTATTACTTGCATTCCTGATTTTCCATTATTTATGGATTGACAATCAAGATTTTCTTCTTGGGCTCATCTGAATCCTTTACTGCTTTTATTTAATTCCATTTTATCAATCCATTTGTCAGAAGAGAATCCATTAAATAGGACTTCCGTAAAGACTGAAAAGGAAAGTCCTTATTTTAAAATTCACAAAGTTATACAAATTCCCATAGAAGAAAGAATTTGGGTCATAGGCACAGAAATGAATAACATCAAATGGAAGAGTCCCATGTATTAAAAAATAAAAGATAAAATAGATTTTAATATGCATTTGTCTTTTCTTACACAAAACCAGACAATTGCAAGTTTGAGCAGCTTATTATACAGTCATTGCTGCCTCTTCAATAACTCATTTTGATATTTTGTAATTTGCCAAAATGTGCCTTTGTGATCCCACAGGCTCTTAACTACTTTGTAATGAGTGTGTATGAACAGATGGAAAATGTTTTCAATTTCAGAGAAAACCACTAATGGATGTCACCAGCTATTAGAAAAGCTCAGGTGGCTCCAATTTCCAAAGAAAGGTATTGTCATAAAACTCTTCATTTTTTAATGAAATGTTTGCTCATTTATACCTAGATGGTAATTTAAGACTTCACAAGTCTAAACAGATTAGAACTATAGTTGGAAATTATTCAGTGCTAAATAGCCCGGAAATCTAATCTCAGGAATCTCACCTGAAAACAGTAATGCCAATCCAGGTCATTTTATTAGAACAACATGAATTACTATAAAAACAATTTCCTCAAAAGAAGTGGAGAAAAGAATTTAACTAAAAAATCAAATGCATGCTTGAACCTTGGTAACAATCCCTCTTTTAAAGTGAAAAGGAACATACCTTCTATTTTCAGTTTGCATCCCAAGCAAAGACGTCTTCTCAAAGAAATATACATTAAAAAAAGGCTTATAACAGAGGTTGTTTCTAAAGTATAGTCCATTTCAAATGATATTTACCAGTTCAAAATGCAGAGCCATTAGCCATTAACTATCCACTCAAAATTCACAGCAGTTTCTTTTTTTTACAAGGCTCTTAGACTAATATCTTGTGGAAGAAACAGGCAGAGTTTGAGCCTAATTAGTTTATTTTGGTCCACTGTTACCCTCTTTTTAACTTGGTAAAACTTCGGTCAGAAATAAATGCAATACCATCTGTGCAATGATTGATCTCGCATGTGTTTATTTATTTAGAACTCCACCAACAAAAATTATTTATATGCAAGTTAGGAAAGAATGGAGCTAGCAATTACTTCCTAGCAAAGCAAATTCCTATAATTTTAAGGAGACTTTCATGGTTCTATTCCTTCCTTAGTTGGATATGAAATATTCAATATATATTTTAGATAAGCTGTTTCCTCTTTCCTGGAAAAGATGGTGGTAAGTCACCATCCAGAGTGCTGACACTATACTTTTAGTATCATGAACATCATATAAATGTATTTACATCAAAACCAAAATTACTGACAATAATATATATTTTTCAATAAAAGTGCTTCCACACCGAAAAAAAAGAAGCTTAAAAATCTCTGGGTCTAAGGGATATGTCAAATGTACATTGGAGTTTCTTATGTATTTTATTTCACCATGGAGACAAATCACCTGACAGTCACACTTCTGAGGCTGCAGTGCAGAGTAGTAACAATGCAGAAATATTGTGGTAGCAATGTGCCTGAGAATATGCTCTCTGAAATATAACTACTCTAAGGATATCATCTGTTTTGTTCACAATGAGCTTTATGTATAGATTCATATATTTAGTAGAATTTTCTAAACAAAACAATGGCATATACCTCATTAGTTTCTTCTTTGTTGTAGGTAATAGGAAGTTCCCACTTGTGAGTGTGTCCTTTTCTTTAAGTTTATTTATTTGTTTCTCATGCGTATGAAGACAGAGAGAGAGAGAGAGAGAGAGAGAGAGAGAGGGAGAGACAGAAGCAGAGAGAGGGAGGGAGAAAGAATCCCAGGAAGGGTCCCCATTGCCAGCATGGAGCCCAATGTGTGGCTTGAACACATGCTTAACCAAATGAGTCACCCAAGCACCCCTGTAGTTTCAGTCTTTAGCCAGGGATCATTGAGACAATTTTCCTATCTTCATTCTCCAACGTTTAGAACTTGGCTTTGATTTTCATTATTCCACTCAAATAGATTTTGGTTATTTTTATTAAAAATGTTTAAATTTCTAATCAAATCGCCTTTCAATCATTTGCTTACATAGATGTGTCTATAAGTATGCATGAATTGTTTATAATAAGATGGACTTATTCTTCTAATATTTTAAACCCTTCTTAAAATAGAATGTAAGATCCCATTGTAGCTCAACAATGAAGGTATGTAATTCATGAATTAAATCATTGTTCCTAAAAACAGCCATCAAAATTATAGTCAGCCATGGAATTTTGGGCCTGTATGAAGGGATGTGTAAATTTCTGACTTTGAATATTAACATTATTAAGGCATGTAATTTTTATGGGTCTGTTCTTTTTACTCAAATGCATGTGTGCACACACACATATTTATATAACTATCTTTATCACAAATGAGATGAATGGAAGATTAGACATTGCAGAAGAAAAGATCAGTGAACTTGAAAAGATAAATTATAGAACCTATCCAAAATGAAAGAGAGAGACAGAAAACCTGGGGGATATCTTCAAGTTGCCTTATATATATTAATATGCATGCCCGTAGAAGAGGAGGGAGGACAGAAAATATTTGAAGTAATAACGTCTGTTTTTTTCCAATTTTATAAAAATAAAAAAATCGATATTTAAGAATCACAACAAATCTCAAACAAAGAAATATGAAGGAAACTACCCCAAGTCTTAGCATAATCATATTGTTCTGAAGCATTATAGGAAGAGGAGGAAAGATTATAGCGATTGTTAGCAGATTTCTCATCAAATCAATGCAAAAGAAGACAATAGAGCAGTATTCCTCAACTCTGGTTTCATTATCACTCTCATCCAGAAGACTTTTAAAATATTTTTTTCCTTAATGACTCCTGACTGATCAAATCTCAATACCACAAAGATATTGTATATCTGCTTAATATATACTGACACACATACAGGTATATCTGTTCAGTACTTATATATACTGTATATATTGTGGCTCTTTTGAAGAACACAAGCCACGGTGACATGATTTTTGCCTCTCCTCTGCCATCAACTTTCACTTTCTTGAGAGTGACATTGCCCGCACTGAGGATACATACAGAAAGTAACAACTTGAAATTAATGAGAGAAACCCAGCAAAATTACCTTTCAAAAAAAACCAAGGAATGATAAATATTTTTTCAGATACAAAAGTGTTAAAAGATTTAATTGTCAATAATGCTCTGCTATTAGAAATATTAAAGGAATAGTGGAGGAAAAGTAATTCCAGATCAAAATCTGGATCTACTTATAAGAGTGAACCGCAGAAGAAGTGGCAACTCATCCAAAAATGTAAAGACTGTTTTCCTTATTACTTAATAACTCTTTAAAAGATACTTGAGTAAAGAAAACAAATTCTGTTTTGTGGGGTTTATAGTAGTGGTATCAAATAGAAAATAAACATTAAAATTCTCAAAATCATCACCATTAGTAAGTGACTTGAGGAAAATTAACTGACGTGATGGTTTGATAATTGACCACAATGAGTGGAGGAATCCAGCATTTGTTGGAATGATAAAGTTTTCTCTGAGGAGCTGAGACAGTCAACCACAGAAAATTCTAAGGTCAGAATGATCAAGGCAAAAGAAATATCTAGTACAAAAGCTCTAAAAAAGAAACTACAACCAAAGATCATAGTGTCGTGAGTTGTAGTATAATGATAAAAAAAAGGGTTCAAATTGTAAGCCGAAACCTCTGAATCCTTGCAGCTCAGAAATGACATTTTGGATTTCATTCTAAGAGTAGCAATCAGCCACAAAGAAGATTCTAACCAGATAAGTTACATGGTCTGATTTATATTATTGAAAGGTGACTAAAAGCTTCCATGCATTCGAATCTGAAAACATAAGAAATATTGAAGTATGTCAAAGTTTCTCCTGCATATTGTCTAAGGCTTCTTAAGGTTTCTAGTCTAAGAAGAGGGGAAAACATGATTAAATATTATATTTCACTCTTAGGAGAACAGTGCTAATGAGATCTGAACTACCCCTTGGCAGAACATGAAGATTTTCTGGAAGAAATAATTGAACTAAAATTAGAATAATGTTTAGGTATCAACTGTGTAGAAAAAAATACAAATTGTGAGAAGTGTTCAAAACAGAGTAACAATATTCAATAAGTCTCTAGGGTTGAAAGGACTTTTATCTTGGAAATACCAGAAAAAGCGAAATGAGAAAAAAAAGTAGGGATTAGATCTTAAGGGAATATTATTTTGACACACCTTTTGACTGAGTTTGACTTACTCGATGATATTAAAATAACATGGTTTACATCTAAGCTTATGCATTTGACCATCTAAAAAGTGTGTTTTCTTATTTCCCATTAATTATCACACATGTTAATCGCTTGAGAATGTGACCATTAATATTTCATTACTATTACTCTGGTA
Source organism: Hyaena hyaena (assembly GCF_003009895.1). Taxonomy (NCBI): domain Eukaryota; kingdom Metazoa; phylum Chordata; class Mammalia; order Carnivora; family Hyaenidae; genus Hyaena; species Hyaena hyaena. The sequence continues at coordinate 201,015 of NW_024082160.1, forward strand.
CTGGTGTATCACTTTCATACCAGACTTTATAACAGAGACTTATCAAAGCTAACTTTTCTTATTCCCTCTAAACAGCCTGATGCTTAAATATAGCTTGTTACATAACACAAAAACATAATGTTATCAATTATTTACTAGATATAGCACAGATAGTCTAATATAAATACTTGTGTTTTTGCCCTGGTCTTAATAATTATTAAATTAAAATTAGCACAATATCCTAGCACATTATTTCTTATTTTCAATCAGTCTGTACTCCCCTACTCTTATTATCTTCCCCTCCAAAAGCAGCATCTGCAGTTTATGTTTATAGATTTCTAACAATTCTTCACAGAATTTTGGTGAAGAATTAAAATTGCTTAAAACTCATTTGAAGAGATTTTATTAATTCTGTATTATTATTACAGAGCAAGGCACAATTTCAAAATATTAATCCATAATTTCTCCTTGTGTTTTCTTGAATGATTTTACCCTTTCCTGACTCAGTGAAAGGCTAATATTGCTAAGAGAATTCCATGGTCAAGTACTGCATTTGTTTTATGAAAGTTTGGTAATGGAAGGGAAATACAAGGAACTCACATCTAGGAAAATAAAGATAGAGGAGAAAAACTACATTATAAAAAACAGAGTATGCTATCCTCAGACTAGATCAGAACAGAAGTGGAAAATTGTCAAAATGGAAATGGAGAGTTTGAATGTGGTGAAGCCATTTTTAAAAAGGGTTTCAGGGGTATCTGGGTGGTTCAGTCGGTTAAGTGTCTGGCTTTGGCTCAGGTCATGATCTCACGATTTCCTGACTTCAAGTCCTAAATCAGCTCTCTGCTGTCAGCATAAAGCCTGGAGTCTGCTTCAGATTTTCTGTGTGTGTCTGTGTGTGTGTGTGTGTGTGTGTGTCTGCCCCTGCCAAACTTGTGCTCTGTCTCTCAAAAATAAACAAACATTAAAAAAAAGAAAAAGAAAAAGGGTTTGAGCCTCAAATGGGATGAGCCACAAGTGGAATGGAACAGCAGAAAACCAGTGAGGACTGTGTAATCTAAGAGGAAAAAAAAAAAGTTGAGCACTTCTGTTTCTTAACAGACCTTAAAAAGGCAGCAAAGCCCCATTCTAGGAATATATGTATATGTCTAGAACTGAGTTTACTTGGTTCTCACATGTACCTGTGTAACATGAGTGTAGCTAAATAAACTAAAGAGTGGCATTGACTTAGATGTCATGTGACATCCACAGAGATACTCTCATGTTCTGTTGTGGTGTGGAAGCAGGTGAAGTAAATGCCAGCAAGGAATGCTGCTGAAAGTAAAAGAACTTTGCACATTTTAACATGAGATGGAGTGGAGACATTAGAAGGAACAAAGGAGGGATGATCAGATGGGATGATGAGTCTTTAGTGGTTGTCAACTGAGATTGAAGGCGTACAATGACCAGATATTAACTATGCAATCCTTACAGTTATGAAAGATATTAGAAGTTATGCACAATCCCAGGGATAGATGAGGGAATTGAAATTGCTTCGGTTAATTTTTTTCCTCTCCACTCTCTCAGTAGGGGACTCAAAATGAAAATTATACAGAATTATAAAAAAATAAAATACCTATCTTGAATATTTATGTTTGTGGTGTGAGACTTGTACCTGCTATGAATATACTCTCTGTTCCCTCAGACAAACACTCCACATTATTTTGGAACAATGAAGTATAAAGCATGTCTAGGTTTGCTTTTTCACATATACCTAAAAAAGTCAACAAAACTCAGACATTTTTCTTAACACATTTTTTCCAGATGATACTTTTTGATTACCAAATGTATTACTTAACTTTCAAAATCAAACCCCGAAGTATCTCTTTCTTTGTAGAAAAAAAATAAACTATTCTAAAATTATAGTTACAGCTGAGATCTTTTCCACTTATATTCAGCTCATGGAACATAACTATATTACTGGCTTCTAACTCAGGTCCTCATGCCATTAGGTTAGATGATATGAATCTACTTACTGTCTCTTTACTTAAATTAGCAGTTCTAACTAGATATTCTGTTGAAATTTATAGAGTAGTCATGAAAATAACACTTCATCAGAAACTTAATATAACTAAATTTTAGGTGGTAATGTACTTTTCTAATTCACTTTTAGGTTCTTATCAATCAGTTTATATCAAGTTACATACATTTGCTTGGACTATTGCACTTGATCTATCTCTGAAATTGCAGACTAAAAATGTCTTTTTTTGATTATATCCTATTTTCCAATTTACTTATTGAAGTACCTCTACTGCAATGATTCTTTGATTTCATCAAGATTTCTAACCCATGTATTATGCCACTTTATCATTATTAATCAGACCTCTCTGGTGTTCATTTTACCTCGTCTAGCCTCAATTCATACTCCATCTTTATCATTATTTCTTTGAAAAGCCTACCAAATCTCTTTTATTTCACATTAATAGAACCACCTGAAGATATGAAAGTGATTTAAACACCAATATCCATTTATTTTCTCCAGATTTGTACTTCAGCAAGTAGCTGCTCAGCTGACCTGAATGAATTCATATACACAATTTAAACAGGTCCTAAAAACTACCAAACTCTAATAATACTTTCTTGTTGGGCTCATATTATGCTGCACGATATACCTTCTTCTGTCTCTTAATCCTAACCTTCTTCTTCTTCTTCTTTAATCTGAGCTAAAGATTTATTTTTTAACTCACTGACAAGGTAGATGTCATCAGATGTCAGTTTCCTCCACATTCTGCCACCAGATCTACAAATTTATCCCACGCCTCCCTACTCTTTCTCTCCTCCTATCAAAAGTAGTCTTCCCTTGCATTTCTGTGGATCTAATCCCTTTTCAAAAGATTCACTCTTTTAGTCATATCTTTTCTTTCTTTCACGGAGAATCTTTTCTCTCCAGTTGATAACGTCTACAAGCATAGAACATATTCTGATAGCTTCTATTTGTTCTGTGAACTATATTTTCACTTCAGTTATGGCCTCATTTATCTGGCCCCATTTATTTATTTATTCTTCTTAAAAGTTTGATTCCAGTATAGTTAACATATGTGTTATATTCGTTTCAGGTGTGCAAGATAGTGACTCAATAGTTCTATACATTACTCAGTGCTTATCATGGTAAGTGCACTCTTTTTTGTTTATTTTGATTAATCCCCCACTGGTCCATTTATTAACAGACTTCATAAATGGTTTGTTTACAAAGTTTCCATGTCCTAATTTTCTGATTTTACCTCTTTTCCTTGAAGTTTAGCTCCACTCCCAACATTCCATTGAATCTTCTCTTGTTAAGGTGACCAATGACATTTTTACTGCAGACTCAATGAATGCCTTTTTCCTTCCTGAAGTACTCTCCTTTCTTGGCTTCCACAAGAACCTTGTCTTTTGCATTTTGTTCTATTGCTTATCCATTTTTTCTTTTTTTCTGGCTCATCCTCCTACACCAAATCTTTAGTTTTTGAGATCCTCAGGATTTGGTCTTGAGTCTTTTAAGCATTTCTTTTTCATTACTTCCTCTCAGTAATCTCACTAATTCCAAAGAATTCCAGTGTGCTCTCCATGCCGATGGCTCAAAAGTTTTATTTTCTTTGCACTGTTTTTTTCTTTCTTTTTTAATATTTATTTATTTTTTAGAGGGGGGTAGGGGCAGAGAGAGAGAGAGAGGGAGACCCAGAATCCAAAGCAGATTCCAGGCTCTAGGTTGTCAGCAGAGCCCAATGTGGGGCTCAGATCCAAGAATCATGAGATCATGACCTGAGCTGAAGTCAGATGCTTACCTGACTGAGCCACCCAGGTGTCCCTTCGCACTGTTTCTTTCTAATTGCATATCTCACAGACAACTACCCCTTAGACAACATCTCTATCTCTTGATGTCTTTTTTTAAACTTCTCTACTTTTTTATTGGTAATTTCAGTAAATTACTACTATCACCCTCCTGAGGCTAGGAATTCAGGGGGAATCCCTTCTTATTAATAGCAGTATATACTTATATTTAAATAACTGTTTATAATTTTTTATATATGTAATAATCTGTTTATGTTAACAATTTCTTCCTGTCCCTGTCATTTCAACAGCAAATCCTATTGATTTTACCTCTGAAATATATTGACTACATCTTTGCATTATATACTGATGATATTTTAGAAATCTGCCAAATTTTAGATTCCTTTACTACATGATTTGCCTTGGGTTGCTGTTAACCATTATCTGAATCATTGCAATTATCTCCTGTCAATCTGCTTCAATTTCTTCTCTATGTGGCAGTAAAAGTGATCTGTTATATATATAGTAATTATTATTATTTTGTGGTGAGGAAAGCACAAGTGACAGAGGGGCAGAAAGAGGATCCAAAGCAGGCTCTGTGCTGACATTGGCCGGGCCCAATGTGTGGCTCAAACTCATGAACCACGAGATCATGACCTGAGCTGAAGGTGAACTCTCAATTGACTAAGTCACTCAGGGATTCCAAAAGTGATCTTTTTAAAATGTAAGTTGGTGGGGCGCCTGGGTGATTCAGCCAGTTAGGCGTTGGATTTTCACTCAGGTCATGATCTCATGGTCTGTGAGTTCGAGCCTTGTGTTGGGCTCTGTGCTCATAGCTCAGAGCCTGGAGCCTACATCAGATTCTGTGTCTCTCTCTGACCCTGCACTGCTCCTGCTCTGTCTCTCAAAAATAATAAATAAATGTTAAAAAATTAAAATAAAATGTAAGTTGGATCATCTTGTTTCATTGTTTACTAGTGTGAATTGCATTCCAAAGTTCTGAGAATAAAACTTAGAATTTTTATGATAGTCTGTATAGCTGAGCATAAACCACCTTTGCTGAATCACTGAAATCACTTCCACATTAGATCTCTGTCTCCTTTCCTAACCCCCTTGGTCTTTTCTCAGCTCCTAGAATATGTAAAATTATTTTCATATTGATGAAAATGTATTTATTGGATGCCTGTCCTCACTATAAGTGTGCCCACAACTTCCTCTTCATCTGAGTGTCTGAATTTCATTTTTGTCTCACCTTAGGTGACCTCTATTCAAAGAGTTTCCCTGACTACTCCATCTAAAATAGACCTTTCCACAGTGATTTCTAACTTTTCTGGTTTACTTATTTCTTAGTTCTTTCTCCTAAAGGTATTTTCTTTGTCTTTGATTTGTTCTTTTGTCTGTCTATTCAACTGGAGAGTGTATTCTGAGCTCAGGTCATCTTTCTTCTGTCTTACTATTTTTTTCTCCAATAACTTTAATGATGTCTGTTATACTATAGATGTTCCATAAATATATTTCTTGGCTAAATGGCTTCTCATCAAAGATAATTGAGATAAAGAGCTATCATTATATCTCATGGATATAGAGATGGGCCAGTCATTTTAAAGTGTTTATCTTATCTCGTGTAAACACCCCACTCAGGTTGTAGGATGTCTAGATTCCTAAGGATTTTTCTGTCTTCCTACTTGTGGTAAGTTTTGCTAATTTACCTTTTCTTTCCAAATAATACTATTGAAATTATGGCCTCATCACAAATTTTAGAACGTATTTGCAATTTTGATATACTTTCTTCCATTTGGAAGTGGGATAGTATTATTAAGAAAACACCTTAAATAGGTGCTTGATTTTCGCTAATACCTGATTCCAAATTTTATCATGTTCAGTGTTCTGGTTCTCTATGACAACACAAATTATCACCCAATCTAGTGGTTTAAATTAACATTCATTTTGTTATTATTCTTTATTATTTTGTGGGTCCAGAATTTAGGCAAAGCACACAGAAAGGCTTGCCTCTGTTCCACAATGTACAAGGTATCAGGAGCAAAAGCTCAAACAACTGGGGACTGGAACAGCTGAGAGATCTCTTTTTTATGTAGCCTCAAGGTCTCTTTTGGGTTCTCCATGTGGTCTCTCATCATGTCCTCAGTATGATAACTTCAGGGGAGATGAGCTTTTTACCTGGCTGCTCAGAATTCTCAGAGCAAGTGTTCTGAGATAAGAAGAAAACACAAGTCTCTTGGCCAGGGTTTAGAAGCAGGCACGTTATCTCTTCCACTGCATGCTCTAGTCAGAGCAGCCACAGAGCCTGCCAAGATTCAAGAGGGGGATGCACAGATGAGTGCCAACAAGTTGAAGTCATCTTTGATCAGCTAAAATAAGGGACTGGGTTTTAATTATAAATGGAAAGACATTAAAAGATAAATAAAAGAAGGACAAGTCTCTCTTACTATTTATGTTATTGAAAAGTCACATGGACGTTTCTGCCAATATATAATTGACAATTTATCTTTTTGCAAGGTTGAAGCATATAATGTATTTGCCTCATACTTTTTTACTGAATGTCCATTCGTTTCAGTTTCAGTGTTTCAAAATGCTGGCAATTACTGATATGTGCCCATATGTTTTTACATAATTTAATCTAATCAACATAACGATATGGCTGATACAATAGAACTCCTCTAAGTCTTTTAAGTGTTTTGTTTTATGCAATCATCATAACATACCTATACTCTTCTTCTATAATTTAGAAAAACATTTAATGGGGGTTAATGAAATTGCACACTAGGTTAAAAAATGTGCCTGTAGTGAAATCAGAAGGCCATCTCTTTAATTTTTCCTGACATTTATACTGACAACTTTGAACAGAGTCCTAATCCTGATTCTGTGAGTACAGAAGCTATTAACTGTTAGACAAATGTTAGGTTAGCAGATCTTTAAATTTCCTATTGGCTATAAAACTTCATGAGGACTCACATTCTTAAAAGAGATAAAATTTCTTTTGAAGATTAGGAGAAAATAAGTTCGGGGTTAGTTAAGTCAAGTTATTTAAATAGATGGCAAATTAGAAAGTAGGACTCATGTTGGAAGCTAAATTCACTTCTACTTAATTTTGGCAATCACTTGTGGTGTCTCTCAAACCTGCTGTCTGTCTCTTGATCCACCTTCTATGCCCTATTTCCTTTTTCATGAAAGTATATATTTACAATGGAATAATTTCCTCAGTCTACTTCCTCCAAGTGGAATTTTGGATATCTAAAGGATGATTTCATTTTGTACCGCTTCTGTTTCTTTCAGTTCAAGCTGGCATCTTGCTGAATATGGAAATCTTTTCAAACTTTGTTGATCTCCCAGGAATTTTGTTCATGTCCACACTATTTGACAAAAAAGTGCCAGTAAATATTTTCTTTTTTTGAATAAGCCTTTTTCTAACTTAAATTTCTCTTAAGGAACAATGCCTTATAATTCATAGAAGCTCTAGTTTTATTCTTTTTTTTATTGAAAGGATCTGCGAATTAGAGGGAAATGATGGAAAGATAAAATAGGTATATTTGGCATTGCAGGAAGAGATAAGGGTAATACTGAAGCAAAAGTAAAACTTGAGTAAAACCCAAGAATTATCCAAAATTGATGAAGTGCACTACTATAAGAGTCTTTAGTCTGACTGAACTTTACTTTCAGGCACCACTTTTGCCCTTTCTAAGGTCTTACCAAAATCATTCTAATGACTACCAATTTTGTAGTCATACTACAAACTTTGTGTTTTAGACCATGCAATTGTATTAATAATACATTGCTTAATAAAAATTATTCAAATTTTTGTTACTTGAAGCAAGTATTTATTATCTTACAAAGTTTTTGAAAATCATAAACCTAGGAGTTGCTCAGGCTCTTTCATGAGGTTACAGTTAAACTGTTAGCTGAAATAGGGTAGCAGTTAGCTGAAAGAGCTGAAGGATTCACAACTATGCTCACTACCATGGAAGTTGGCAGAAGCTTCAGTTTCTTGCTTTGGAGGCATCTTCATGCAGCTGGCTTCATGGCCCAGAATGAATGATCAAGGGAGAGAAAAAGTGAGATGCCACACTGCCTCTTATGGCCTAGTCTTAGAGTCAGAGACATAAATTCTGCTCCATTCTATTATTTGGAGGGGAGCCATGAAGCCCAGCCAACACTCAGCACAGCGGCATGGATATCAGGAGTTGGGGATCCTTGGTCATCGTGGAGGCAGATTACCACAATGCATTTAATCAATTTTGGATAATTCTTGGGCGTGACCAACCCCAGTTTTACTTTTGTCCCATTTATTACCCTTATCTTGTCTTGCAACTCCAAATACACTCATTGTATCTTCCTATCATTTTCCTTTTCTCAGTTTTCACCTTCTTCTTTTGCTTTGTGCTTCAATCTCTATTAATTCTACTCATATGTATTTTAATGTTTAAATATTTTCCTCTGCTGTGTCTAACCAGATTTTAACCCATCTATTGAATTTTAGTTTCAACTATTGTCTTTTTTAGTTTTAGGATTTACCTTTTGCTATTTTTATTTATTCCTCTTTGTTTTGTGTGTGAAATTCTTCATTCTTAAATTTTCATTTAATAAACATGCTAATCCTTGGGTTTTACAAGTAAATATGTTATTTTCTACTTGTCCATTTCTCTTGATTTTTGATATTTTTATTATGTCTGCTTCTATGACATATAAGTTTCACCTTACATGCTGCACATTGCATTTGAAAATAATACAGACTCTGCATGAGGGTATCTTCCTCCAGAAAATATTTATTTTTCTTTTGGTAGATAGAATGTGGGCATATCACCCTCCCAGGTAATGCTGGTAAATTTTGTTTGCCTTTTTTCCTAGGGTATGGCATTTCTAAGGATGAGCTGAACAATTGGGATATTTACTTGGCCTCCTCATACTTGAAAGACTCTAACCTTCACCTTTCATCTCCCCAGTATGATAAAGTTGCAAATATTTTTGAGTAGCTTTTAGGAGCTATCAATTTGATTTTTACAAATATTACCCCAGACTTCAGCATTTTGGGAGTCAACAAATACAAATAAATTGCATTCAAAATGTTGCACTCATTCTCTAGTTTCCTTTCTCTGCATCTTGACCCATAGAAGTAACACTTGTTTGTTAAACTTCAAAGCCATTTTTTGTCTCCCCAGCGCAATGAGATTGCCACAAGTTCTAGTTCACTGATGTAGGTTTTTGCTCTTTGCCTCTGAGCAATAAATAATCAAATGTCAAGCCTGGGAATGAGTGGAAAGTTAGCATTAACGTCACTCTATTTCTTTTCCTTCAGAATGTTTATCTCTCAAATACTGCCTACTGTGTTTAAAACATAATAGCTTCATTAAAAAATGTTTTTTAATGATTTATTTATTTCTGAGAGATAGAGACAGCATGAGCAGGGGAGGGTCAGAGAGAGAGGGAGATACAGAATCCCAAGGAGGCTCCAGGCTATGAGCTAGATGTCAGCACAGAGCCCGATGTGGGGTTCGAACCCACGAACAGAGAGATCATGACCTGAGCCGAAGTTGGACGCTTAACTGAATGAGCTACCCAGGCTTCCCAAACATGATGCCTTCAAAACATTATTTTTGTTTGTTAACCAGATTTTATAGTTGTTAAGTTACAGGGAGATTTAGCCTATCAGTTATTTCATCTTTGCTACAAGTAGAAGTCACTTTCATTTCTTCTAACAAGTATGCATATTGAATATACAGATATGTAGTTTAAATTTTTTTTCCTAACCTATAATCAATTCTTAAAAATTTTAAGAGTGCAGAAGCCCAGATATCACTACGGTTTTGTAGAATATTCTGAGAACCAGAGGATAGATCCACTAGTTGGAGACAGCATCAAGATACAATCTGGATAAGGGTAGAAGAAATTCTTTTCTGGTGGTAGAAATTAGTTCCTCTGATACTTGCCCTATCTGTTGACCTCCAGCCCAACCTGCTGAAGCAGTAATATAAGACCACAAAATAGCAGCTTGAATTCTGTTTTCTTAAAGAAGATTGTGTTTGGAACTACCAAAACCCAGAGGAAGAAATATATTTCTTTGGGATTAATAGATAATGTCTATTGAATGCAAAAAGTTAAAACTACATTATATCTATGGTTGTAAACACTCTAGCCAAGAGAAGATGTGGTTATATTTATAGATTCTTGCCTTTAACTGTGTATAACTTTCTCAAATGTCTCATTGGGCAATGAAACTTTCTGTGATTTCCTTAAGATAATTTTATATTTGGGACAGCCTGTTTTTAAGTAGAAATTTTATACAATTTTATATTTCTTATATAACTGAAAAGTAACGTGATAATGCCTAAAGAAGCACAGGTAAAATGCATTAGAAAATGGCAATTGTCTTTTAAGAAAACACTATAACATTAAACATTTTTACACTCATGATCTGATTTTCTGTTGCAGTAATTATAATGCCAACTCATTTTTAAAAATTAATTTTTAAATGTCCGACTTCGGCTCAGGTCACAATCTCCTGGTTTGTAGGTTGGAGCTGGCGTCGGGCTCTGTGCTGACAGCTAGCTCAGAGCCTGGAGCTGTTATTTCCAGATCGCAGTATCCTCAATGACCAGAGACCACCGGGGAGACCGAGTCACGCATGCAAAGGCAAAGGGCTTTATTACGGGTTCGAGCTCGGGATCACAGACTTAACCAGCGCAGTGGATCCGTGCTGTGAACTCCGAACAAAGGCAGAGTAGGGTTTTTATGGGGTTTGTGATGGGAGAGTTACAGAAATTGTGGTACAGGAACAGTGATCCAATCATAATTATACAATATCATTGACAGCGGGTTTAACCATACATATTGTCTAGAGTATTTGTTACTTTTGGCGAGACCCAATTACAACATTTAGAGTACTTTTAAATTCAACCAATTACAGAGCGAGACTAGGGTCTTGTTCGGCGCCTAATGGGTTAACTTTAACATTAGGTAACAGAGTTTTATCTATAGTTGCTGGCCTTTCTTGATTGGGTGTTGCAAGGGTGGTATGGTGAAGTGATGTGGTGGGCGGTTTCTCCGGCCTTGGGCAATGTGTAACTGTCTGATAGTTTCAGGGAAGCTGAAACTTAGGCCTTCTAGTTTAGAGGGGAAACTTAAAGCCTGTTATGGAGTCAGTCTGGTTTAGACTTGTGTCCTTACAGAACCTGCTTTGGATTCTGTATCTCCCTTTCTTTCTGACTCTCCCCTGCTCACACTGTCTCTATCTCTCTCAGAAATAAATAAAAAGATTAAAGAAATTTCTTAAAATAAAAATTAATTTTTAAATTTAGAATTTATTAACACACTTAACTGAAACTTTAGTTACTTTCTACAAAACTCTGACAAAAATTTAAATATATTGGGGTGCCTGGGTGGCTCAGTCAGTTAAGTGTCTTACTCTTGATTTCAGCTCAGGTCATGATCTCATGGTTTGTAAGTTTGAGCCTCACATCAGGCTCTGTGCTGACAATGCAGAACCTGCTTGAGATGCTCTCTCCCCTCCCCCCACTCCTCGCCCTTCCCCCACTTGCACACATAAGTTCACATGATCACTCTCTCTCTGTCTCTCAAAATAAATAAACTTTAAAAAATGTAAATATATCAACATGTAAACCTGAGTTGCTGTCACACAACTTTGTGGATTATCAACTTTTTCAGCCTCATCTTTTACCTCTTCATATTGCTTACTTCTCCTTAGTCACCAGAATAATCCTGCCACTTCAAATTATCAACTTATTCTCACCTAAAAGTCTTTGTCCTTGTTCTCTTACATTGAAGTGCTCTTCTTACAGTTTTTTTAATGTCTCTGCTTTTAAATGTTTATTAATTTTTGAAAAACGGGGAGGAAGCACATGCGCGAGCAGAGGGCTAGAGAGAGGAGACAGAGAATCCCGAGCAGGCTTTGCATGGCCTGATGAGAGGCTGGAACTCATGAACCATGAGATCATGACCCAAGTTGAAATCAAGAGTCAGAAACTTAACTGACTGAGCTACCCAGGTGCCCCTTACAGATTTTTATAGACTTTTTCTTTTGTTTCACTTAAGGTTTTCCTCAGTTTTTATATTTTCAGATTCCCTTCCTTTATCATCCTAACAAAATAGTATTACCATCTCTGCCCCTGTCATTTTTTATCCCCTTCTCCGGATTACTGTTTTTGAATAACTTCTAGTATTAAATATTTGTTATTTTACTTGCTCAGTATCTGTTTTTTCTACAAAAGTATAAGTTCCATGAAAAGCTATATTATCAGTGCAAATATTAGTGCTTAAAAGAAGAGTAAGTAGTTGATATTTATTATTAAACAAAGGACTACCGGTTCCCTCATACACACACACAAGTAGAAAAAGACAAGATATAACTTGTAAAACAATATGTTATAGAATTATTTATGTAAGAAAGATTTCATGTTTCAATTGATTATTTGCTCATAACTTCTTTGAGAAACAAACTTATACTTTGATCCCGTCTTCAGAGATATCTACAATCTCTGGATTGAGAATAAAAATACTTGGATTTTTGTGATGAAACATAGCTAGTAGTTAGGTATATGTTCCCTGGAAGGTGACAGACATGGGTTCAATTTCCAGCTTTGACTTTTTTATAATATATATATTTTTTTCATTTCTGAGAGAGAGAGAGAGAGAGAGAGACAGCATGAGGAGGGGAGGGTTGGAGAGAGAGGGAGATACAGACTCTGAAGCAGGCTCCAGGCTCTGAGCTGTCAGCACAGCTTTGACTTTTAAGACTTCAGTGCTAAGTTGCCTCTAGTAACTCAGTTTCTCATGTATATAATCAAAATTATGATAAGTATAATCCATAGAATGGGAAAAGTTGTGTACATGGCCTGAAACAGAATGGCTGAATGATTAAATTTATTTTATTATTTTTACGATTGGTTCTTATTTCATGAGACAGAGGCTAGGAATGACCATTTAAGTCTCAGAAGCTCACTTTTCTCATCCTCAAAGAATAGCATGAACGAAACTTCCAAATATTTTTTTTCTTTGGTGGTAGAGAATAGGTATTAGTTGCTCTCACCATTCAGTCCCCCAATACTGAAAAACAATTGTTAGGACTTCTCTTTCCCAACATAAGAAAACAATCTCAAGTCTTTTAACCCATCAGGGCTAACATTTTTCATTTTATTCTCAATCAGAGACTGGCCTCATGAAGAGCACAGGTGCTGACTCTGCTGTTATTAATGAAAACTGTCAAACACACAGCTCCCAGATTACTATGTCTTTTCCTTGCCATGTGGATAGGCCAAAGTTAGTGGGAACAGGATAGTCTTTAATTGATCTTATTTAATGATGGTGCATCTGGAGTCACCAAAGTTGAAATCTCTTCTGAATTCTCACCACATTCTCTGTCCTTAGGTCAGACAACATTTATAATTACACTAGTTTAAAGTTTTCAAGTACAGTTAACAAAAAGTATATACATAAAACTAGTTTAAGAAAGGATTTTATTGGTTTACTTATTTTAAAAGTTCACAAGCAAGCAATACTGGGTCCAGTTATTCATATAGTTTCCTCTAGGACTTCGTGTCTCTGTCCCTTCATTCTGCTTCTAACGGTGTCAGTTTTCACATCAGAGTTCCAGATTTTCCTATCAGGATCGCAATATCACTAGGTCATATTCAGACCATACATTTTTACGCTTTGCAATCCAGGATAAGATAGAATTATCTTTTGCTATTTCTTCAGATCTTGGAGATTACCTGTTGCCATTGACTTGAATCACTTTTCATTGGCCAGGGAGGTTTGTTTCAGGCAATCAATTCCACTCAAGCCATGTAGCCAAGAAAGGGAAGATCCAAAAGGGATGGTGGAAGAAAGCGAATTGGAACTGAAAAGGCAATCAACAAATGTCTCCCACCCTCTTTTAAGATACACATTTTCATACTGAGAAAACTTAACTGGTAAATACGACCAAGAATATACCTGCAGTAAAACAAAGTCAGGTTTATTACATTTCTGCAGCAAGGAAAAAAATTCTCTATGAGGATCAATGGGTCAGATAAATAAAAGGGAATGAGAAGGGACTTTTAATAAGACTTGTTCATACCTAATGACTGTTTCTAAGGAGCAACTTGGAGAAGCATGAAACAGCTCTGTTTATCACTAGTCTTACTCGGGAGGCAGGAAAAATAGAGCAGGGCAGAGGAAATCATTGTTAAAGAAGTAATTATTACTCAAATTATGTGGCCTTATCCACGTCTGCTTGGAATCACTCTTTTAGTTTCTGTTAGAAATGCTATATAGCCTGATAACCAGCAGCACTAAGGGGAAGACTTTGGGTTCTGTTTCTTTCATGACTGCAAAGTTAACAAACAAAGAATGCTGTGAAAATAGAAAACAGAAAAGTGAACCCCCAAACTGCTCTTATCGGAAGAACTGAGGTTAGGAATGAGACTACTTCAGTGGGTGAAATTTACCCAAATTATTCAGATACTTTAAGTGAAGGCAGAATGTTCCATTGTCCCTGATTTTATTTCAAGCAATAATGTTTCTCATAGCTGTTTTAATCAACAAGATTTCTCAACCCTGTGTCTTTGAAGTTAATTAATAAAAGAAATCTTTATACCTTCAAAATAAATAACTGCTACACTTCTTTAAAACAGTTTTTAATGTTTATTTATTTTTAGGAGGGAGACAGAGTTCAAGCATGGGAGGGGCAGAGAGGGAGACACAGAATTGGAAGCAGGCTCCAGGCACTGAGCTGTCAGGACAGAGCCCAACACTTGAACTCACTAACCATGAAATCATGACCTGAACCAAAGTAGGATGCTTAACTGACTGAGCCACTCAGGTGCCCCCCACTACCCTTCTTTTTAAGAAAGAGGATTTTTTAAAGTAAGTTTTGGGTTCATAGCAAAATTGAGGGAAGGTGTAAAGATTTCCCATATACTTTCTGTTGTTCACACACCACACCCACAGCCTCCTTCAATATCAAACTTCCCCCTCCCCAGTAAAGTGGTACAATTGCCACAATTAACTTACCTAAATGGACACATTGCAATCATTCTAAGTCTACACTTCACATTAAAGTTCACTCTTAGTGTTGCATATTCCAGGCATTTGGACAAATGTATAACAGCATGTACCTGCCATTATAGTATCATACAGAATAGTTTAAATGCCCTAAATACCTCTGTGCTCTGCCTATCTATCCCTACATCTACCCCTAACCCTTAGAAATCATTGGTCTTTTCTGTCATCATAGTTTTACCTTTTACAGAATGTCATAGAGTTGGAATTACAAAGCACGCAGCTTTTTAGATTGGTTTCATGTGCAGGTTTCTGTGTGGACATAAATTTTCAGCTCATTTGAGTCAACACCAAGGAGCTCAACTGCTGGATCATATGGTAAGAGTATGTCTAATTTCATAAGAAACCACCAAATTGTCTTCCCAAGTAGTTGTACCATTTTGCATTCCACTAACAATGAATGAGAATTATAGTGTCTCCATGTCCTCTAGAGGATTTTATGTTGTCAGCGTTTCATATTTTGGTCATTTGAATAAATATGTAGTGGTATTTTGTTGTTGTTCTAGTTTTTATTTCCTTGATGAGGAGTTATGTGGAGTATTTTTTCATATGCTTATTTGCCATCTGTATATTTTATTTGGTGAATCATCTGTTAAGGTCTTTGGCCCTTTTTCTAATTAGATTGTTTGTTTCGTATTGTTGAATTTTAAGAGTTCTTTGTACATTTCAGATAACAGTTCTTTATCTAATGTATCTTTTGCAAATGTTTCTCCAAGGCTGTGTGGCTTGTCTTCTCATTCTATCTTTTGCAGAGCAGAAGTTTTAAATTTTAATGAAATCCAGCTTATCAATTGTTTCACAGATTGTGCCTTTTTTGTTGTATCCACAAAAGTCATCACCATAGGTTTTTTTTTTCTCTTGTTATATGTTACGAGTTTTTAAAATTTTCTTTTTTAACATTTATTCGTTTTTGAGAGACAGAGCACAAGCTGGGGAGGGGCAGAGAGCGAGGGAGATACAGAATCTGAAGCAGGCTTCAGGCTCTGAGCTAGCTGTCAGCACAGAGCCTGACCCGGGTCTCAAGACCTCACAAACCATCAGATCATGACCTGAGCCAATGTCAGATGCTTAACCAACTGAGCCACCCAGGCGCCCCTGGTGTTTTCTGATTTGGAAAGTCATTAATTATTGATTCAGTTTCTTCAGTGGATACAGACTTACTCAATTCACTTACTTTCGGCAGCTTGTGTCTTTGAAGGAATTGGACCATTTCATCCAGGATATCAAACTTGTTTGCATAGAGTTGCTCATATAACTGCTTCATTTTTAATCTAGGATTTTATTTTAATTTTTAAATCAGATTTTAAAAAGTACCGAAAATTTATTAAATGAGTGTGGTCATTTCTATAATAGCAAGATAAAAGAGACTCAGTCCAGAAAATGACCAATCAAAAAAACAATGACATTCTCTAACTTATTGTTGAGTATACATCCTGTAAGATACTCTTAGTCAACTCTTAAGCTCTTAAATTAACTTTGGAAACATCTGAGTTAAAAAAGTGGTTTTCTATTTTTTGTTCTGTTTTGTTTTTGTTTATTTGGCCATAGATATTTACATCTATAAATTAACTTTAGGGAATGTTTATTCTGTCCCAGTAGTTTTTCAGATAAGGCAATAGAAATGCATATTGGTAAGGAAACTTGCTCATTTGGCAAGTTTATTAGTGCCAGAGCTATAGGAGTAGGATAGAAATATTGTGCCCTTTTTACCATTGTGCACCGTTTTCAGCTCAGTGGCAACAGTTAAGTGAAGTCTATGCAGAAAGGTGTTGCTACTAGTCATAAGAACTCACTTGCACAGAAATTCCTTCCCTGAAATAATTCATCATCTTCTTCCACGAATATACTATCTGGACAGTGTAATTACTGGTAAAATTATTTCAACTGCCATTGGAACACTCACTCTCTTTATGATTTTAGTAGGAAAATATTAGCTATAGCTTTTGCCATCTAATAATTCTTAAACCTCTCTGTTAATATGGACTAGAATATGAGAGTTTATCCAATTAGGGCCTTGACAATTCTATAGTATTTGAATTTTAGGGAATAAACTTTGGGAAATGAGGAACATTGAGAAGTCAATTTTATTGCAGAAGGTTGAGTCTCTTTATATTATATATATATATATATATATATATACGTATATTGATATGTATATATCAATATGTATGATATGTATATATCAATATATACATAATAGCATTGTTTTCATTTCTTTGAAACATATTTTAGTAATATTACTATTGAATTATAAAGCATTGCATTTTGAGTAAGTCACATTAGTTGTCATAGTGACAATTCAGAAGTGAATAAACATCTGATCCTTAGCATCTGACACTCTGCCTGGAAATATTCTTGGTCTTATATGTTATGGTTGATTCTGCTGCCTGAGCTTGTCATTTTTAAAAAGTGACTGGTGAACTTTTCTGTCTTTCTTTGATAGGTAACATGAAGTTTTTAGAGAAGAAGTTTTGTTTTCTAAAATAAAGAAATTATCTCAGTTCCATAGAAATGGCTTTGCCATTTTTGTTTACCCTGCTCTCTTTTAAAAAAATAAAATTTATCTTTTTTCAGAAAAGCTATGATATGATAAAATTAATACAGTCTTTTTATTTACAGATGTAAGACTTAACAGGAAACCTGCATAATAAAATATATTAGCTTATATTTAGAAAATGAATATATATTGGTTATTTTAGCCTGGTTGTACTTACTGATGATAACCACTGTGTTTAGGACCCTTGCGTTTCCTCCTAATCACCTAAAGTGCACTACTGATACTTTGTGAAGAACATCGAGAATGTATTCAGGAATATTGTGTTTGATAGTTGTGCATATACCTTAAAACACATCCTCCTTGTCCAAGGAATTGAAGGCTGGCCTGACATAGAGCAGAAGTAGAATGCAGCAGGACAACCCTATTCACATGAAAGCAACATTGTGGCAATCTCCTCTGAAAGTGTTTTGCCTTAACTGGCATTTATATTCTGATCCTGAAACCAGAAAAATATGAGATAGAATGTTCTATTAGAGAGCAGATGATTGTAAAGAAAAGAAAAAAAAAAAAAAACCTTGCCATCAAGAAGGAGAAGTTAGAGGACTATCTTAACTAGATGATTTGGAAAATAAAATCTCATTATGGAAAGAAGGGAGAAGGAAAGAATTTGCCTTGCCAGCTGGAACCGGCTCTTCACACAGTCTAGTTCTTTTCAACTGACCTACTTTCATTACTTTGACACTTTTGAGTACCGATTTGTACCAGGCACTGTTCTAGACTCTCGAGATATATAATAGCAATAATCAGAGTAAACCAAGTCCTCAACATTAGGGAGCCTACTTTCTAGTGAGGGGAAGGCAGAAATACACACATAAGGAAATAAATAAATACACAACATTCCAAATAAAATAGGAAATGGAAGTTGGAGACATTCATTCAACATATATTCATTATACATCTATTGTGTGCAAATGTAATCTCATCTCTTATAAATACAAAAAGGAAAGAAGTGTTCCACCCTGGGAGATCACAGTGACAAACACAGATAAACTAACAGGTAAGATTAAAAAAAATATATCTTGGTAGAAGAGCAAAAATACAATGTAGAAACTTATCACATACTTCCTGCACATTCTTTCCCAGGGTTTGGTGACTGGGAAGATGGTATTCAGGTAAACCTGAATAAACTTGTAAATGGAAGAAATATGAGTATTCTATAGAGCAGCATGGTCCAATAGAAATATAACATAAGCCACAAATGAAAGCCACATTTTGTAGTTACCTGTTAAAAAAAATGAAATGAATCTTCAAAATATATTGTATTCAACTCAATATGTTCAAAATATAATCTCAACATTTAATTACTATAAAATTATTATTGAGATTTATACATTCTGTTTTCTACACTAAGTCTTCAAAATCTATTTTGTATTTTCACTTAAGCGCAACTCATTCTGGACTAGTAATATTACAATTACCACTGCTCAGTAGCTCAAGGCTACCATATTATACAGCACATCTAGAGAACTTTTCTTCTCAGTTTACCTTTCCTGTCCTCTGAGATTTTTATTTTGGAAAATAAAGACACATAGAGATTTCAACAAAGTTAAGAGTATGGATTTTCTAGCTTGTTTTTATTACTGCAGCTAGCAAGGTTTTTTTTTCTGCTTACTATGTTAAATATTTGGTTAATATCTCCAATAAGTTATAAGGTAGCAGACATTTTTTTGTGGAGAAAAATGCAGCTATACTGGAATAAAGCAAGTTAAATTTCTGAGAGTATTTTCTCCCTGCTAAATTACTATAAAATTGCTATTTTAAGGGTCAACCAAAGCTTGTTTCATTTATTTATTTATTTATTTATTTTGGTTCTATAACAATGAGAATATGAAGGTCAAACTCTAGTGTTTCAAGATTTTCTGAAATTGTAAAGCACAATGTAACAGACAAGAAACTGTATTTCTCTTGGTTCCTCATTGAATTACATAGTGACTAAGAACTGCCAACTTGCTGACTATCTATATTTTTTAAGTCCAAAAGGCAAAAGGTGAGTATTCACCATTGACCCACTTGTCAAAAACAGTGAACAATTTTTCTAGATGCTGACAGTTTATATGATTTTTTTCACATGCTTTGTCCTTATAGCCTTCTCTCAGGTGTTTTCTATCTGTGTCTTTTCGAAACATTCATTCAGGAGATGGCTGAATTTACAAACTCACTGCCTATGATAAGATTTAATTTAGTCGATCCCTGACTGTCTAGAGCCTGTAATCTCAGAAGTTAGATTTTAGGTGTCATAGGACAGCATAAATAATATACAACACTTAAAAAGCAGTCTAGTTTGATATTTTATTAATGGGTTATTAGGCATTCTGACTCTCAAGATAAATGTGAAAAGGCTAATTTCCTGTGTGCAGTGTTATTCTTAAAGGGTTCAGATTAGAAAGTTATTCTTCTATATACATAATTTGAACAGAAAATGGAATAAATGATAACTGCATTCTTCACTACAGTAATTTATGGTTACCTTTTATTTTTAACCGGAACTGAATATTTTGTCGATAGTAAAATAAAGAATATTTTATGCTATTACATTGTATCCCTGATTTGTTTCCAGTCAACCAATACTGAAACATTGATCTTTTCTAGGCTGAAACTTTCTCCTCATTAATAAAATTTGAGGGCACTGCTATGTTCACCCAGTAAACAAGCTGAAAATGTAGCCGTTAAATATAATAACAGAATGGATCATGAAATCTTTAACTTTTCTTTTCAGTGATTTATGGCTGGTAGGACATTCAAACCTCTCAAAAGATTTTAACATTCCTGAATATATTTACTTCTATTTGTATCATGTTCATGTAGTTAACCCAAGATGTTAAGTTTAGAAAAAAAAAAAATCTGTCAGGTTACTCTAGGGTTCTTCATTTGTTGGCATAAAATAGAAAATGTTAAAGATTTTATTAGACACAATTTTATTTTTTAAGCCACTATTTTAAATTTAAGGGTGACTAATGGGGTTTACTAATTAGATATTTTTAAGACTGATTGTCAAGTTGCTTAAACATGTCTGTGAATGTTATTTTATTTTTTTTCCCTGAGACTAAAGATTTTTAACTTAAATCTCCCTTGGTATTAGAATCTGTAGGTATTTACAATGTCAGTATCTGTTCCTCTCTGTTTTATTTGTTATAGCATGCTATAAAAACGATGTTCAAACTTTTAAAATTTCATTAGACATTTTAGTAGTTACTCGTTACAAAAATTTAATAAGGTAAGAAAAACACCACTTACAAAAGAAACAACAGGATAAAGTATCAACTGTAGAAATCCCAAACGATCTATTCAAAATTTACGGGCTACTGGGTGTCAGAATGGCCGAATGGTATAAGGCATCAGACTCAAGGTGCTCATCAAAATTTAGGGACTATTGCATTGGACCATGTTGATCCACCAGGGATCCAGTGTTCCATTTACTTAGCTATAAAGATTCAAGCATTCGCAATGGATTTTCTTGACATCATTTTTTGCCTATTTACTAAGTAGTTAGAAGAGCAAACACAAGAATTTTGGCATATGATGAAAATAATAAAAGTAAGATATTTTATTGTTAACAGTCTGAGGAAATCTGAGAAATGGAGCCATAATGGGTTCTTAGTGTATTTATTTGGACAAAGTCACCATAAATAATTTTGATTAAATGAGAACATTTTAAAAAAATTTTTATGTTTTTAATGTTTATTTATTTTGAGAGAGAGAGAAAGAAAGCATGAGTGGGGGAAGGACAGAGAGAGAGAGTGAGAGAGAGAATCCCAAACATGCTCCATGCTGTCAGCACAGAGCCTGATGTAAGTCTCAAACTCGTGAACCATGAGATCATGACCTGAGCTGAAACCAAGGGTCAGACGCTTAACTGCCTGAGCCACCTAGACACCCTGAAAGGAGAATGTTTCAAAGGAAAGATAAACTGAGGTATATAGTGTAAACCAAATTATATAGAAGAGTACTTGTTGAACAATGTTTTTAAGTTTTTTATTTTGAGATGAGTGAAGATTCATATCAAGTTGCAACAAACAAACAAACAAAATAAGCAACAAAGCACAGGGAGATTATATGGATGCTTCACCCAGGTTTCGCCAGTGGCAACATCTTGAGTAACCATAGTATGACATCAGACTGGGAGATCAATATTGGCGTACGTTTCACAGAGCTTATTATATATACTGATTTGTGTATTTGTGTGTGTTGGGGGGCTATGTAGTGCTATGCATTTTTATCACATGTATAGATTCATGTAACTACCACCTCACTCTAGATACAGAATTATTTTAACAACAAAAGGTTCCATCTGGCTAACGCTTTATTGCCATGCCCAAATTCCCTCCCACTTCCATTCCTAACCTCTGGAAATCACCAATCTATTGTCTGTCTACAATTTTCTATAATTTTGCTATTCAGTAATGTTAAATAAATGGAATACAATATATAACCATTTGAGTAGATTTTTTTCCCAGTCAGCATAATGTCCTTGAGATCCATCCAAGTTCTTATATGAACTCCATATTCTTTCTCCTCTTTTTCTAAGACTCTAATGATATAGATTACTAAATAGATAGTCATGTTTTGGCCTGCAAGTCTTTGAGGGTATTTTTGATATTTCTTAGTCTATATTTTCTTATTTTTTCAGATTGTTCAGATTAGGTATATCTATTGAAATGTCTTCAAGTTCACAGATTCTTTTCTCTGTCATCTCCTGTCGAAATTGAGCCCATTTTTGATATGTTGTTTTTCTTTCCTTCAAGTTACTGTATTTTCACGTAGAATTTCATGTAGAATTTTCACAAAATTTCATAGAAATTTCACATAGAATTTTACTGAATTTTCACATAGAGTTTCACAAAAATTCTACGATTTCTTTTTGGTTCTTTAAATATTCTCAATTCTTTTGCCAATATTTTCACTTGTTTCAAGAGAGCTCATCATTGTTCATTAAAACATTTTTATGATTGCTACTTGTTTTTAAATAGACTTTAAGGTCAAATTGGCTAACATACCGTGTATAAAGTGTGCTCTTGTTTCTTAGGGTAGATTTCCATGGTTCATTGCTTACATACAACACTCAGTGCTCACCCCAACAAGTGCCCTACTTTGACATCCTTGTCAGATAACCAGCATCTCAGTAACTTCAATATTAATTTTTTTTTATTACAAGTTCTTATTCTAGTTGTAGTGTCTGGTTATTGGTATAAACAGTGATTTTTTTTCTTTTTTTGGACCCAGATATTTGGGCATAATGTTGTGAGACTCTCGATCCTATATAATCTATTTTAACAGGCAGGTGCCCTGCTTAGAGTACATTAGTATTAGTTGAGAGTGGAAGTTCAGCTCCTCACTGCTTCCTGCTGACGCTCAGAGTGGGGTGGGTGGAGACCAGGGGGCCGAGTGGTCCCGCCTCCAATAGCCTCATTCAGTGTTGTTATTGTTGCTATATGGGAGTTGGGGCTTGACTATTCACCAGGTTGTGTTTGCACCAGGACAAGGTAAGTGACACGGTGACTAGCCCAACTCTTATCACCTTGCCAAATCTTATTGCTGCCAAGTATGGTTGGCCGTTCAGCTTCCTGCTCAACTGCCATGAAAGGACCTTGGAAGATGAATTAGAACATCATCTGTTTCTGCTGGCAGGGGATTGAAGACTAACTCTCTGTATAGGTACACTGACATTTTCCTGATAGTAGAATTAGAGCACTGCCTCTTTATGCCAAGTAGGGATGGTACATCAATATCTGTGGTAAGCAAATTCTAAAATTGTCTCCCAGGATTTTCCTCCCTAACACCCATGATAAGTATAGAACTTTTTGCCCATGATTATATTATGCAAACAAATCCATAACAAAATGGATTTTGCAGATGTAATTAAAGTTGCTAATCAGTTGACACTGAGTTAATCAAAGGGGACATTATCCAGGCGGGCCTAATCTAGTTACATTAGCCTTTTAAAAGCAGAGCCATTTCTCTAGCTAGTAGCAGAATGGGAAGCCAGAGATATTCAAACAAACAAACAAAGAGTTTTCTGGACATCTTTGCTGGCTTTAAAGATGGAAAGCCATGGGTGAGGACCACAGAGCAGTCTCTAGGAGTAAGAGCAACACTTAACGAGAAGCCAGCAATAATTAAAAGTAGGATAAGGGTGCTTGACTATATGAATAGGAGGCTCAGAGATTCTTCTGAGACAAGCTTATTAAGCGCTCTGATTTTGCTCCTTGAGTGGCATCCTGAGGCCACTACCAAGCCATCTGATCGACAACATCTTGCAGTATGTGAATCTCAGGATGCTTATTTTAATCAATACCTAAGGATGTCTTAGGTTGTTCAATCATTACTAGAATTTAGATTCGCGTAATACAAAGTTCCCGAGTAATTCTGATTATTAGTGGATTAAAAAAATTATCACAATCTATTTGCTCTAAATAAATGTTTTGATAATAGAATGAGAAGAATAATACATAAGAATAATATGTGGAGATGGATCTGATTTTGTGCTGGGTATAGAAAACAGGGCTCTGAAGTTTGTTTAGTCACTGAATCTATATATTTTTATTTGAATTGTCACTTGGAAACTCTTATTGTACAGATTTTTAAGACATGAGCTTTTATTATTAAGATTCAATAATAGAGTGCAAGAACAAATGCAAAAGAAGGCTTTACCAGATTTTCCTACACGCCTATCTTTGATGGTGAGGGCCATGAGCAATTTTATTAGGAGCACATGGACTTGGAAAAAGGAGAGGGTCATCCTGCTAAAGAATTCTTGAAGCAGTGTCAGGGCACGGTTGATGTCATGGAAATACAAGTCCTGCCCACAAGAACAGTTAGGATTTCAGGGCTACTTATCCAAAATTTTAAAATCTATTATGGTACAAAAATGAAATATAGACTTTAGAGGAAGAAGCAATAATTTCCTGAATGTTAAAGGAAAACACTTAATGGCTACATAAAACTAGAAGTAAACTTTGTTTACAAATGCAGCAATATTGTTCTCAAATTCAGTATTGAAATCAATCAAGGCTGAAAAGCTAAAGTGTCATTTACGAGCTATTCCCTAATGGTTCCTTTTTACTCAAGTCACATTGGAGCCTAAGTGGTGTTCTGTGATAGAAGGTAACATTTGCTGAATGTACTGAGTGACATTTGCAATATGCCCTTATTGAAATCCCAAATCGTATTTATAAAGAAAGGTTCAATCAAAAACATTTTCAACCATTTACTGATACAAACTATATAATCTTCATTACTTTACCTGTTTCCTATTATATAGCTTCTTCCAAACTGACTATCATGAAAGGAAGAAAATAATAATTTTTACATAGCAAGAACACAAGATTTCAAGGTGATTTTTACCTTGGTGAATATGTATTGTTGGCCGGATTTGCTGTAAACATTCCCGAAATGAATTCAAGACAGTGTTTAGATATTGGATGCAAAAGGGTATGTAAGAATAGAGATTCTACATTTATGTTACAATGAAGCTTTATTTCCTTTATAGATACATTATAAATAAAAATGTAAGCCTAAAAATAAGGCTGAAAAAATGTTCCCTGAGTACCTACAGAATTTATTATAGATCTATCTTTCCCTTTTCAACATTAGATGCTTGTGTCTTGTCACTATGACTATTTATACACAAGTGAAGGTTTTCAAAGTGCAGGAAGATAAAAGATGGGGAAATGGAAGTATATATTGAATATAATGACATATACTTTTCAAAATATGTTCAAATTTTCCTTTTACCTAAAATGACTGACATTTTGCTGTAACACAAAATTAAAAGAATTGCATAATCATGATATATTTAAAACTAATTAAAATGAATATTTGGGGGGTGCCTGGGTGACTCAGTTGGTTAAGTGTCTGACTTCAGTTCAGGTCATGATCTCATGGTTTGTGGGTTTGATACCGCATGGAGCTCTGTGCTGGCAGCTCAGAGCCTAGTGTCTACTTCGGATTCTGTGTCTCCATGTCTCTGCCTTCCCCACTCACACTCTCTGTCTCTCAAAAATAAATAAACATTTAAATTTTTTCTTAAGAATAAAGATTTTGAATACAAAATATGTGCATTTGATATATAACAAACCATTCAAATCAGTGGAAATTAAATTAATGTTGTATCCAATACTTAATACTAGCTGGTTAGCCATTTGGAAAATAAAATGAAGCTGGATTTCTCAGTGCCTATACCAAAAATAATTTGGGCAGAATCAAACTTTTAAAGAAAAATGTCAATGATTAAATAAATTATGGGTGAATATTCAGATTGTGGAAACAAATACAGATATTCCAAAAACATGGTGCCTTATATTGAAACAAAATCATCACAAATATTCTAGATGGTAAATTAAAAATTTAGTGTGGTAAATGATAGAGATAATATGCAAAATTGTTATTATGAAAAGAACATCAGTAAATTAATCTGTAAAAAGGAGCATCCCAAATAAATTGACAGCAAAAAAATAAATAAAATGAATTAAAACAATTAGTTTTACTAATAAAAACAACATATAAAACAGCCTTTTTCTTCATGCCAACAATAATATTAATTATCTGTGCCTATCTCATATTGTTGTCAGGGAGAAAAAAGCCTCTTTCGTATGTTGCTAATAAAATGTGAACTGAGTTGCTACATCATTTTGGAGGACCATTTATTAGTGGCTAAGCATTAAGTGTTCTTTGCTACATTCTCATCATTAGAAATTAACATCATAAACAATCACATCAATAGGGAAATATAAGTATTTATTTAGAAGGGTTTCAGTTTATTGCATCGTCTGTGCTTATTTTCAGTAGATTAGTAGATGAAATATGACCCACCCATATGACTATAATTGTTTGTGGCAACAACAAAAAAGTGAAAAATGGATGTTTAGAATTTAATGTGAAGCAAACAAAAAAGTTGCAAAATATTAAGTGTAATATTAATGTGCTTTTAATGAAATATACAATAACAATATGATTTATTGTCATACAAACATATAAAACATACCGAAATGAGTCAATCACGCTTAATTATTTATTTCGTAAATATTTTGAGAACCTACTCTGTGCCAGTCATGAGGTACATCATCTGATTTCTAATCTGATTTCTGTTACTGTGTAACAGTTGGTATGCAATTAGTCAATACACATATATCTATATAGTGAAAAAACAATCAAATGAACACTCATCAAATCACAATCTAATTTAACTGGAATTTTGCTGATTGCATTGCATGATCTCTGTGCGTCTCCAAATTGTTATCCGAAGCCTCCTTTTATTTGTATTATTATCCCAGAGTTTGTGTTTCTCATTCTTTTCTTCTTCTTTTTAATATTTATTGAAGTATCACATTCATACAGAAAACAATAGTGAATAAGTGATTAGTTTGATGAATTTTTACAGAAGAAAAACAAAAGAAAGCAAAACATTGAAAAACCAATAACATCTAGATGGAAAAACAGAGCTTTACTATTACTTAAGAAATTCCTTGGGGCATCTGGGTGGCTCAGTCAGTTAAGCATCAAACTTCAGCTCAGCTCCTGATCTCATGGTTCATGAGTTTGAGCCCTGCACTGGTTATTCTGCTGTTAGCACAGAGTCTGCTTCAAATCCTCTGTCCCTCTGCTCACTCTCTTTCTTTCTTAAAAATAAGCATTAAAAAAATAAAATCTTAAAAAAAAAGAAATTCCTTATTCCCCCTTTAAGTTAAAGATTTCTTTGAAAGGTAACCACTAGCATGTCTTCTAATGTATTGTATTACTCTTGCCTGTATTTGAATTTTATGTAAACAGATCATTTTTATGTAGTGTTTGTTTCTTTTGTTCAATATTATGTTCCAAGATTTATCTATGTTGTCCAATAAGGCAATAATTTACTTATTCTCATTGTTTGATAATATTCCATAAGATGAATATACAGCATTGGCATAAATATTATACTTTAGCTATTACATATAGTTAGTCTTAATATTTATATATAAATATATACATATTTTATATACATATATATGTACATACATATATACATACATATATAAGTATATACATACATACACATATATGCATTTTTCAGTATATAAATCAAATAAAATTACTGGGTCAAAAATATAATTCATTCCAATTTTTTCAGGTAGTATCAAAGTGGCTATGCCAATTTACAATTCTACCATCATTGCAAGAGTTCCAGATAATTTGCATTACTCACCAATACCTGTTATTATTATTACTACAGTAGATTAGATTAATAAAATAGTTACACTATTTCCCCCACTTCAGTGAGTAGACTATAACTTCCTGCCATTAGATACCAGGCCTGGTTATGTGAATTGCTATGTAATGAAATGTTAACTTTACAATGTGAGTAGAGTAATGTGGTTAGGTTGCTCTCTTGTGCTTCAGTAATTCCCATGAGAAATATATATCTAAGTTAATCATGTGGATCCCAGGAGAAGGATGAAAGATATGTGGAGCTGAGCAGAGCTATCCAATGGAAACTATTGGAAACTAGCTGACTTTCAGCTGCCCTGAAACCTGATGAGCTAATGCTTACTGTTGTATGATGCTGACATTATGTGGTTATTTCTTATATAGTATTATTATGACCATAGTTACCTGTTACAATAACCATTCTTTTAGATGAGAAGTGGTGTCATATTCTGTATGTGTCCTTATGTGTTATTTGGTTTGCATTGCCTTGATAACTAATAAAGTTGAACAATTTCTCTTATGTTTCTTAGCCTTTTGGATGTCCTGTTTTATGAAGTGCCCATTCAAATTTTTTCCTCATTTTTCTACTGAATTATCTACATTTTTGTAGGTCAGTTTTGCGTATTATCCGTGTATAGATGCATACATGGATAAATGTATGAACACTATATATTATGTAACTTATTATATATGAGAACTTTATGTATATAACATATATGTATGTATATGGTAGATATGATAGATGTATCCATATTATAGACATGAATCATTTGTCATGTATTGGTATTTCATATATTTTCCCACCCTGTAGATCACTTTTTCACTTACTTATTGCTATTTTTGATAGACATGTTAGTTACAATGCAGTCTAATTATTCGTTTTTTTCATTTACAGTTAGTACTTATTGCATCTTGTTTTAAAAATATTTTTAACCCTATGAGTATGAAAATAGCATTATATTAAATGTTTTATTATTTAGTGTATTTTCTTTTTAAATAATTTTTAAAATTGATTTCTTTTGAGAGAAAGAGAAAGGGTGAGCAGGGAAGGCTGAGAGAGAGAGGGAGAGAGAGAGAGAGAGAGAGAGAATCCCATGCTCTCAGCATGGAGCCCGACATGGGATGTGAACACACAAACCCTGAGATGGTGACCTGAGCTGAAACCAAGAGCCAGATGCTTAACCAGTTGAGTGTCCCTGTTTAATGTATTTAAATGGAAATTAGTGACCCATGTAGAACCTTTTATTGTGTATGCTATTGAGTTAGAGTGACAAGTTCCATTTTTTTCCCTATAGATTTTCATTTTGAAGCTCTTTTTTTTTTTTTTTTCCTGTATTGGGAACCTATCTTTCATCACTGCTCTTCCATGTCACTCTTTTTTTTTTTTTAATTTCTTTAATGTTTTATTTACTTCTGAGAGAGAGACAGTGAGAGCAGGAGAGTGTTAGAGAGAGGGGGTGACACGGAATCTGAAACAGGCCCAGGCTCTGAGCTAGCTGTCAGCACAGAGCCCGACACGGGGCTCAAACCCACGAACTGTGAGATCATGAACTGAGCCAAAGTCTGATGCCTAACCGACTGAGCCAACCAGTCACTCCATCTTCTGTGTCACTCTTAACAAAACTCAGTATACATAGACAGATATGGTATGGCTGCATTAAAACACTTTAGCCTTTTCTACTGATTACAACTAAATCTATGAATGAAATGCAAAAAATAACTACCAGTAATCTTAGAATTTTGTTTTTTATAGTAAAAATAAGCAAATAAAATCAGGTTGCGGAAAAAAGAAAAAGATTGGAATAATTGAGTGCATTTAGGAGAATGAAGGTGAAATAAAAATGGATTTTGAGATGAATTAGAAAGTAAGAGCACTGGTCACCAGCAAACTTACTCTACAAGACATGTTCAAGAAAGTTCTTCAAGCTGCAGGAAAATGGTATCAGAGAAAATCTGGGATTTTTAGGAGTGAAGAAAAATCAGGAATGATAAATATTTATTAAATATAATAGACTATTTTTGTTTTAGTTTTTTTAAAATAAAGATACATGTTGACAGCAAAGAGTACAACATTGTCTCATGGGGCTTTCAACATATGTAGATGTAATAGATTTAACAACTATAAGATCAAGGTTAGTGGAGGTAAAAAAAAAAAGCATATGGTGCAAACTTCCTACATTTTATTGAAAAGTGTAATATTAACTTTTAATAGACTGAATATTTGAATATGTATATTTTAATTTCTAGAGTAACAAAAGGTATACAAAGAGATATAGCCACAAATGTCACTCGATATATTAAATGTAAGGATCAAATTATCCAAAAGGAGGAATAGATGGTAAAAAGAAAATCAAAATTAGAGAGGACATGCATAAAACAGCAGTAAAATAAGATCTATATTCAACTAAATCAATAATTACATTAAGCGTTAATGGTCTAAGAACTCTAAGAAATAAAGATCAACAGATATTGATTAAAATGTAAAACATTAAAAACCATTAAAATGTAAAACAAATCCTTATATAGTTTAATTAAGAACAAAAAGAACCCAAACCATATAAATAGGGCTATCATGTAGATCCTGCAGAAATTAAAATGTAATGAATACTATGAAAAAGTTCATGCCAATAAATTTGACATAACAATTTAGATGAATGGACAGACTTCTTGAACAATACAACTTATAAAAATTCACATACCCACTCCAAATCCGAATAGATCTATATCTATTTAAAAAATTAAATTTGCTGTCAAAAAATGTCCAAAAATAAAATTCAAGATCCAGATGGTTTTAGTGGTGAATTTTATTAAACATTTAAGAAAGAAATAACAAAAATTTCACACAAATATTTTAAGAACATAGAAGAGGAAGGATGACTAACTGTTCTTTCAATTTTTTTTGTAATATTTATTCATTTATGAAACAGAGTGCCAGTAGGGGAGGGGCAGAGAGAGAGGGAGACACAGAATCTGAAGCAAGCTCCAGGCTCTGAGCTGTCAGCACAGAGCCTGACGTGGGACTCGAGCTCACAGACCACAAGATCATGACCTGAACCAAAATCGGTCACCCAACCAACTGAGCCACTCAGGTGCCCCATAAGTAACTGTTTTTGTGAGGTCATTATGACTCTGCTATCAAAATCTGAAAAATTTAGAAAATGAAAGAGGGGTGCATGGGTGGCTCAGTCGATTAAGCGTCTGACTTCAGCTCAGGTCATTATCTCATGTCTCCTGGGTTCAAGCCTCACATTGCGCTCTGGTGCTGACAGTTCAGAGCATCCAGCCTGCTTCAGATTCTGTGTCACACTCTCTGTCTGTCTGTCTCTCTCTCTGCCCCTCCCCCACTCGCATTCTGTCTCTCTCAAAAATAGAATAAACAAAAAAATTAAGAGAAGAAAAAAAGAAGGAAGAGAGGGAGGGAGGGAGGAAGGAATGAAGGAAAAAAGAAGGAAAGGGAAAGAAAATAGAATTAAAAAAGAAAAAGAATTACAGAAACGAACTATTGATAAATAAGTCTCAAAATTTGGAAAAAGTTTGATTGCATTTATATTAAATTCTAAACAAGTGGTAAAATTTTATGTAAGATAATTACTATGTTTCATATACCTTAAAGTTGTTACAAATAACATGATGGGAAAGTGCTTAACAGATTATATATGAAATGTTACGTTCTTACTGAATTATAATTGTATTAGTTTCCTAGGGCTTCCTTAACAAAGTACCATAAACTGGATGGCTTAAAAGACATACATTTGTTGTCTCTCAGTCTCTTCAATCTCCGACTTCATCCTTGGATGGAATTTTCCCTGTGTGTGTGTATCTCTATGTCCAAATTTCCACTTGTTATAAGGATACCAGACATATTCGATTAAGGCCCACTCTGCTGACTTCATTTCAACTTGATGACCTTGTAAAGACCCTTCCAGATAAAATTACAAGCAATGATAACCAAAAAAAGGACTCTAACATATCTTTTTTGAAGGACACAATTAAACCCATTTCCGAGAGAAATATATTGCAGAGAATATAACTCATTGAAAAAAATTAAAAGTTCTTTCTAATATCAAAAGATCTATCTTTCCATGCTCTCTAAAACAGTGCATTTATGAGACCATTTGTTAACCCAGCTCTAGCTGGCAGTATGTGAAATCCCATCAAGCTTTAATGCTCACTGTCAAGAATTAATCTAGAACAATGCTTCTTTATCTGCCTTGATCTTGCTCTTAAAATAAATAGTACTTCAATTTCTCATTCCACAAGTATGCCTTCACACTTAGCATGTGCATGGCTCCTTTGATAAATAACCAGGTTCAAGCTCCCTTTTCTGCTTGACTTCATTGTTGTCATCTAGAAAACCACTCTTGGTGTTTTCTGTCTTTTCCCTAAGCCCTTTTGTGTTCAACTACCAAGTCGTTTTAGTACCATGAAAATGACTGGCTTTACACATTCTGTTAAATCTTTCCCAGAAAATGCTCTTACTGATATTCCTGAACAAAGCAAAAACAATTCTGTGCTCTCTTCCACATGACAGCACTTAAAAATATTTGAAGAAAACTGTTTTATGCTTTTCATGTAGTATTACTTGATCTGTTTCAGTGGTCTATCTAAGCCTGGTTTAGCTTAAGTTGTTATGTGTTTTACAAGGATAAACTTAATCATGATTTATGTAAAAATTCCTTAAACCTTAGCTGTGTAAGTCATTACTTCTACCAAGTTGTAGTTCTCTGTAAGCCTTAGATTATCCATTACAATTATTTATTCAAACTTACTCTACTACAATGCTTTGGTACAGACATATTGGTTAAATCATCTTTTCAGTTCCAGCACAAGGAATTAAAATTTAAACTTAGAGGCAATCAGTAAATTAAATTTGAATGAGTGAATGAGTAAAAGAGGCATGAGTTTTGTAGCATTATCATCAAGTTGAATAGTCATTAGCTCTTCAATATCTTATTATATTAAGTCAATTATCTATCTGATTATACACCTGAATGCATACTCATTGGTCCATGCTTTGCTTAAAATGTGCCAAGCAGAATGGGACAAAAAATGTTTTGATTTTAGAGTATAACTTCCAATTAGGAATTACTGAAAGTTTTTGTTTGGGGAATTAAGTGGTATTAGAATAATCTAGATTTCAGTAAAATATAGTGCCTGTAATGGTTAATTTTATGTGCCAACTTGACTGGGTTAAGGAATGTCAAGATAGCTAGTAAAACATTATCTCTGGGTACATCTGTGAGGATGTTTCCAGAATGGATTAGCATGTGAGACTGCAGGCTGAATAAAGCAGATTCCCTTACCAATGCAGGTAGATTCTGTCCAATCCATTAAGGATCTGAATAGAAAAGGTAGAGAAAGAGGAAATTTACTCTTGCTTGAGTTGGCACATCTATCTTCTCCTTCCCCAGACACTGGAAGGATTCTGGTTCTCTGCCTCCAGACTCTGACCAAGACTTTTACTACAGCCACTGCCACCTTGCCTTCTTTGGTCTTTAAACTCAGAAGAGGATTTAAACATCATATCAGCTTCCCTGGTTTTCATGCCTTCACACTGGGCTGAATCATGCCACCCACCTTCCTGGGTCTCCTCCTTGGAGACAGCAGATGTGGGACTTAGTCTCCATAGTTCCAGGAACCCATTTTTATGATAAATCAATAAATAGGATACATATATCCTGTTGGTTTTGCTTTTCTGAAGGACATTGACTAATACAGTACCCAAATTTTAACTATTCTAAAAGTAGTGTGATTCTTTCTCATATAATACTGCAGGCTTGGGCAGATGTCCTTTGAATGTTCATTTGGGGCACAGAGTAATAGCTGCTCTGTGATCCTATATACACAGCCTGCGAATTCACCTTTGAGATTGTTGCCAGAAGGGAAAAACATTACAAGTGGCAAAAGTATAAGGGCTTTTTATTACCCAGTCCTCAAAATCATGTGTTTTCTGTTCACAGACCACTGGTTAGAACTCACTCACCTGGCTAAAAGTCATTGCAAAACAAGATAACAAGCCAACAACATTCTATCATCAAGAGAGTATTATGGAAAAAAGCATTGTTCTAAGTGTGTGTGTATGTGTGTGTACACATATATTTATTTAAAAAATCATAACACTATGATACATGATCACCTCAATTTTACAGACGAAAAAAATGTAGGCCCAAGATTTTCCCAGGTTACATATTGACATGAGACAGATCTAGGACTGAGCATAGATCATTCACTCTAGTAGCTGAACTTTGAACCATCATGATATAGGCTACCCTTAGTGATACTGACAGCAGGAGAAATAAAAGAAATAAGACAGATTACAAAATAAGATAGGCCCAGACAATGGATTGAATGCAGGAGGATAAGGAATAGAAATGTACAAAAATTCCATTATCCAAAGTCTAAGTATGTTTTGAAGGCCCAGGGAGGTCATGTCACTCCACAGATATTAGAATTAGAATTACAACTCTACACTTGTAGCAAATTATTCATGACTTGATGAGATTACCTCACAATACATATCTGAAAAATAGTATCAATTCTTCACAGCGATATTTAATATATGCCATATTCATGGTGTGTTGTTGTGTTCATACAAATCCCTTTCTAACTGTTCTTATTTTTTTAAAAAAATAAAGGAAATGTTACCAGATATTAAATAAGTGTTTGTTGATAATGTTCATCCAACTGTTAAGATCCTGTGCTTATGGAAGAGACAAATATGTGAAAACAACTGCTCAGCTTTTGAAAATTGAAGAGGAAGCTCACTAGATCAAAATTTGTGTCTTAGAAATTTTATGGTTTTGGCACTATGGTATATATTGATTTTAATAGTTATGTAATTCTGTTCTTCACATTCATGCCTTTAACCTTTATAGTTTTCATTTTTTATGTGATGTAAGCTGGGGATTTTATCTTTTTTTACACAAATAAGCAATTTTTCCAACATCACTTATTGAAAAGCCTGTCACAGGTGACTGTTATTGGCAATGACTCCTCTGTTCTATACTATTTCTTCATATAGAAGTGATTCTGTGTAGAGGTGTACTATGGTCAATAATGCCTATAGATATTTGGAAAAGAGAATCCTCAGAGCAGGCTTCTTCCAATTTTGGTGTTTTTGTTCCTTATGGTCCACTATTTTTCATATAATTTTTAATATAAGCTTTGTCAGTTCATGAAAAATACCTTTTTGGGATTTAAATAAAATTACATAGAATTTATATACTTTACATTTGTTTAGGTCTTCTTATAGGTCTATTGATAGAGATTTTATACTTTCCTCTGAAAAGCTCTTCTATCTTTTATTGAAATTCCATGTCAGACCTCTTAAAAGTTTATTTGCTTTTTTGTTTGCTGGTATACATGATATATATTAAAAATAACAAATCTTTCTAATTGGGATGTTTCTGACTTAATGACTTTTGGATATAGACATTGTATGATCACACATATTACAAATATTCTCTAGAAGTATCTTAAAATTCTTCTGAGGATAATTCTGGACACAAAGGGGAAAAGAAGCTCTTTTGTGTTTTCTTTTCCAAAAAAATTGATTATTATTTTTTAACTTCATCAGCTACATATTGGCATTATATTTCTCAAAAAAAGGAGAGAGTTTGCCTACTTTATAGATTTTATATTTTTATTTAAAAAATTTTTTTAATGTCTATTTATTTTTGAGAGACAGACAGACAGACAGACAGACAGAATCCAAGCTGGGGAGGGGCAGAGAGAGAGGGAGACCCAGAATCTGAGTCAGGCTCTAGGCTCTGAGCTGTCAGCACAGAGCCCAACGTGAGGCTCAAACTCATCAACTGTGAGATCATGACCTGGGCCAAAGTTGGACACTTAACCAAATGAGCCACCCAGACGCCCCGCCTAGTTTACAGATTTTAAGCACATTTCATCTACTCTTTTGATATATTTTTAATCAAATTATGAAAGCCCACTTGTATTAATAAGTTACTAAGGTATTTTAATGAAATGCTATTATTTGTATGTTGCATTATAATTATATTTTCAACCTTAATATGTTAATATCTTTAATAGAATTTATATTTATTTTAATTAAAAACTATACTTGAATTTCTTCAATTGAACATAATTATGACACATAATTATTTTATAAACTTTATTGTAACTAGTTTGCTCATGTTTTGTGTACAATATGTTCATTTATAAATTAGATGATAATTTCAGTCATCACACAATTCATTCCTGGCTCTGGCATCAAAGATGTACTTCCCCTATATAATGAAATGAAGGACATTCTATTTTTTCTATTATCTCAATGTTTATATGAGATTGGTAATATCTGCTACATAAAGGTTTGGTAAAATTTGCTAATAAATACATCCAGATCTGACTCTTTATTCTGAGGGAGAATTTTAAACATTGATTTGATTATTTAATACCTGTAAAAAAGTTTTTATATTAGGTTTTGTAAGTTATTTTTTTAATAAACTACTATATTCTGTAGTTTTGAAATGTACTAATATTTGTTCTAAATAATATGCAACTTTATGATCACTTTTACTCATCAGGTATTTATAAGGATGCGTTTTTTAGAAGAGGTTCTTTAATTTCAAGGTATATATGTTTGAATTCTCATCAAAAAATATCAATGTGTTGGTTTGTTATTTTAAAATATGCATGATTAACTCATTCATTTAAAACATTTTGGAATATTCACAAGAAAATACTGAAATGAAAGTTTTTCTGAAATTGCTATCAGAAATGATTTAGTTGTTTTTTTTAACTCCTTTGTTTCTTATATTCCTTTTCATATTTATCCCCTTTTTACCTTTAATTCTGCTTTGTAGGTAGTCAGTAAAATCATTCTCCTACTAAATCTTTTTCATTATCTGTCATGGAAACTAAACAGTGAATCTTTAATTTCAATAGTATCCATTTTATTCCCAGAATTTCTATTTGGCTCTATTTCTCTTGTACTTTTATTTTTTTTTTAATATAGTTGACCTTTATATTTGTATGGTGTTGGTTTCTTCCCTTATGTCTTTAATCCCTATAGGCATATTTTTTAATGGAACATATGAATTCCAGGGTTGTTTTCCTGAGTGCTAAAATTTAGCATATTTAACTTTGATGGATCTTTATTGTTAGAAATCCTGTGGGGCCTTGAATAGGATACTCGTACTTTTTTTTTTTTTAATATCTTTTTACCAGATTTACCAAAATATCGAGGGGCCAATTTGATGATCTAAGATCATTAGCTAAAGTTCAACAGAAAACACTTCAACAATTAAAGGTTAAACTGAACACAATGAGTTTTGGGGGCACATTGATGAGTATTTGGGCACATTTAGCATTACAGGATTCTAGCCCAGTATTTTAGTACCGGTTATGGAGTAGGAGAAAGAGCAGAAAAAAATATCAAATGAGGAAGTTACAAAAATAATCTGATAGGGAGAAGCAAGGACAGAAAGAGATACTGTTCTAGAAAAGCTTGTTAGTTAAACATGAAATCACTCCTCACTATCATCACATTGAAGAGAATTTTATCTTCTGTCTTTCAAATAGATGGATGAAGGTCCTAGGGGGCTTAGGTTGAAAAATCACATTTCCACAATGTATTGACCTTCAGTGACAAATTCTCTGGGGTGACAATTATGACTATTAAATTCAGTCCTCAACTTTAAATCAAATAATGATTTATTTTCTTTTCCTCTTATTTCTTCCTTTCTCAACAGGCCTCTCTTTTGTGTTTTCCTCACTACTTTACCACTCTTCTACTACCTTCTTTCTTTTGTAAGTCATTTTCCTTCCAGTATATTTTTCCATCATCTTTCTCTTTCTTTCATCTTGTTCAATTACTTCATGCAATTTTCAAGGAGTTCAGCATCTTGGCTTCAGAAATTTCCCAAGCTTTTTTCCTACCTGCTGGGTATCTTGTCCCTAGTCTCATGCAAATATATAAGTTCTGGCTGCCATGACACAGCCCATCACAAAGTGATGTCTCATAGAGTATCCATTCTAACTAAAGAATAATCTAAATTGTCTTCTAAATGTTTATAATTTCCATTTTGGAGTTCACCCATTTTATTAAAAGTTACCTGCTTTACCTGTAAACATAATTCTATGTTTAGTTCAGGTGAAGGGAAGGGATAGAGTAGTAAAATGAGGTCATGTTCAAGTAAGATGAGGTCATTTCATATATATGTATATATGAAACATATTTCATATATATGTATATATGAAACATATTTCATATATATATGTATATATGAAACATATTTCACATATATATATATGAAGGATATATATATATATATGTCCTCTTTAGTATGTTTCCTAGGTATAATTGCTTTTCAGGGGGGAGGACAAATTAAGTGGTTTTGAATCTAAAATTTTATTTCTATTTTGGATAGTAAACTTTTTATCTTACAAAGTCTTATAAAAATTCTCTATATTTTACTTTCACTTTGCCCTGTGTCTCTTCTCCAATACTAAATACACAAGAGACCATTATACACATTTAGGCTTACCAGTAGATGAAGATGATGATGGATTCAAAACAATAAATTGGAAGATAGCCAAGCACCACAGCTCTGTGTCTCTTTCATCAGCCATGGCATACTGGTCCATATTTCAAATATCTAGTTTCTTAGATTTCATTCCAGCTCCTCAAAATGCCTTTGGCTGTCTTTTTAACCAGCACCCTGGTGAGAAACAAAGTCTGAAACTCTACTCACCTATAGTCTATATTTCTTTCCCGAAACTATGTCGATTCTGCTGATTCTATATGCAGAAAGTACTAGGAATAAAATCAATACTGACATTTGTCTGAAAACTATGTGGAATGTCTGACAAGTCATGCAACTCATTTTACAAAGTGAAAAACGAGACATTTTGATAAGCAAAATGATTACCTCCCAATCCTCTCTGATATCAAAGCTGTTAGTTGCTAGCCTTCATTTTAAGGATGGAACCATGGCTAGCTGTTCATATAAACCTCTCTTAATGAGGAATGGCAAGGCTACTGACAAATGATCATTATCCTTCCTTCTTTGCAAAAAAAAAAAAAAAAAAAAAAGCGCCTTGACATGATGAAGTGCTCTAATCGATTCCAGCCTCTCTTTTGTTGTCAAAAAATCTATTAACCTATGGGGAACTGTGGCCTGAAAGGCCAAAGATTCAGCATTGCTGATTGAAGAAGATCCATACTTTCGTTTGGCAGTTTTGTCCGAATTAAGGGAATAAGAAAAATGGCTGTGTTTACTTTTTGCCATTTCACCAGTAGCATGTTTTTTCTTCCATTCTGTCCAATTCCTCTCACTGAAATTGTTTTCAGATAGCTCTAAGTGCACTGCCTGGACCTTTCCTATATCTGAGATACTTCTAGAATTTTACAGTTGTGATGTGGCACAAGTTAGCACTTCCATCTCCTTGGCAGTGTCTCAAATATTTGACTAAAGAAAGAAGGTATAAGATATCCTCCCTAGTCCTTGATGGCATCAATCTCTGAGAGTCAACTAACCTTACTTTTCCAAAGGAAAAAACAATGTGTAAATCAGAATTAATAATAGCATAGATCCTGGGTTCTACATTAGAATGCTGCCAGTATCAGAATACTAAGTGAACTCAATATGATTGACAACTTTTGAAGAAAATTCTCTTTTAAAATTCTTATGATACTATCAAATAATCAAAGAGTTAAAGCCCCCTTAATCTAACTAATCATAATATATATGTTTGTGAGTACTGACTATGAATGTGCTGATTTTAGAATTGGATAGAAATTAGTGTCATGGATTGTAATTTTATTTAAAAAAACTTTTTATAATTTTTTTTTTTTAAGAGGGAAAGACAAGAGACAGAGCATGAGCTGGGGAGAGACAGAGACAGAGGGAGACACAGAATCTGAAGCAGGCTCTAGGCTCTGACCTGTCAGCACAGCTCACAACCTGTAATATCATGACATGAGCTGAAGTTGGACACTCAGCCAACTGAGCCACCCGGGTGCCCCTCAGCGTATCAGTTTCTTAATGCTGCTATAACAAATGTGGGGCTCCAACCCACCAATCATGACATCACGACCTGAACTGAAGTCATACGCTTGACCAACTGAGCCACCCAGATGCCCCTCATGAACTGTAATTTTAAAATGGTAGCAGTCTTTCCAATGGGAAAGAGAATATATATCCGAGAGCTGAGATATGAGCCCTAACAATCTGAATTTGGCCATGGATAAGGACCTTCTTTGCCTTGGAATTCTTCCTTCTGTGGAAAATCAGAATTATCTCCCTTGATAAATTGTTTAAGATACATGGTTTCTTTTATATACTTCTCTAGTGTCAAGATAGGAAGGGTATGCTATAAAATGCAGAAAAAGGCAAAAACGAAGCTTAGGGAATATTCTCTATCAGTTGATATTAACTCAGGCCTCTGTTTTCCATACGTGTATATTCTACCTTCTCACTAGATGATTATTTTTCTTTTATATTAAAAAATATTCAGTATATTCATTCCATCTTCATATTTTACTAAAAGTTGCTTTCAGAAAATACTATGTTTAGGGGTATCTGGGTGGCTCTGTTGGTTGAGCATCTGACTTTGGCTCAGGTCATGATCTTACAGTTTGTAATTTCGAGGCTTGCATCGGGCTCTTTGCTGACAGCTCAAAGCCTGGATCCTGCTTCAGATGTGGTGTCTCCCTCACTCTCTGCCCTTCCACTGCTCACAGTCTTTCTCTCTCTCTCTCTCTCTCTCTCTTTCTCTCTCTCTCTCCCATCCAAGTACTAAGTACTAACCAGGCCCGAGCCTGCTTAGCTTCCGAGATCAGACAAAATTGGGCGTGTTCAGGGTGGTATTGCCATAGACTCTCTCTCTGTCTCCTTCTCTCTCTCTCAAAAATAAACATTAAAAAATTAAATAAAAAGAAAATATATGTTTATAACCAGATAGGATCTTTAAAATATTAAGAACATATAGAAGATGTACTTCTGTCCAATCAGAAGGGAGGGCTATGAGGGTACTAGAGCAGTGGTGGATTCTGTACTGTGTCACACACTAACTCTGGGAGAATATATTCTGGAAGATAGAGTCACTTCCCAGGACCCTTGAAATCACATCAGAGGTAAGATGTTTTTTTCTGAGGTCAGCTATAAAACAATGTGGAATTACATGGATTTCACTCGCTGCTATGTCTCTGAATTCTTTTGGGATGTCTTATTATTGAGATTTAGGGAGTTTTGATTTCTGTGGCTTAATGTACACAGATCTTGGGGTTATAAGCTAAGGAATCACCAAGTACAGAATCAATGAATTTCAAATGTCTTTATCTCAGTGATTGCTATGATGTTGTTGGTTATCATAGTCTTGGTAAAACTAAAAAGTCAAAATATTTTATTGTAGAAATTAGCTGAAGATATATTTATGCATTAAAGCAAGAAATTGTTTAGACATATTTTGTTTACCTTATAAACATGTTTTTTATCAGTTGTGAAAATAGATGCAAAAATTCTGAATAAAATATTAGCACTATAGTTCAGCCATATATCAAGAATAATACTCTGTGCCCAAATAGGTTTAATTTTAGGGACAAAACAGTGGTTTTAATAGAAGTATGGTTGCATACACAATTGATTACATCAGCACATTGGTGGGGGGAAACATAAAGATAAACATAAAATGCAGAATAGAGATTTTATAACATTCAGCTAACTTCCTAAATAAAACACTAAACATACACAATAGAAGGCAACTGTATAAAATTACTTGAAATCTCAAATACTTTAATTAAAATAGAAATAACAAGGAATGCCAGTTATCACCTGCATTTGTTTAATAGTGTCTTAGGGATTCTAACAGATGCGTTGGACAAGAAAACTAAATAAGCAGAATAAACATTGGAAAAGAAGAGGCAAATTTAGCTCCTTTACTATGATGGAATTCCTAGAAAAGTTGAGAGGTTCCAGTAACAAAGCTGCCAGGAAAAAAAAAGTTGATAATTTGTATATAATTTTAACATGTAAACTCAATTATTATTTATGCCAGCAATATGTTCCCAGTAATAGAAATTGGAAAAAGAAACAACTCACAGTCCTACATAGATTCTAAAACTTAGAAATGTGTTTTAAGAAGAAATGTATAGAGATTTAATTAATTATTTTTAATGTAGAAATTATAGTAAAAATTATAATGAATATATAAAAGAGGGCTAAACATATGGCAAGACACATGTCCTTGGATATGAATTCAGTATCTTACAGATAGAAGTCTCCAATTACTTTTGGGTTTTCAATACAATTTCCTTACTCCCCTGGATAAACTAACTTCAACATTCATGTGGCAAAGTAATACCTGATAATATCTAGGGGCGCCTGAGTGGCTCAGTTGGTTAAGTGACCACCTTTTGATTTCAGCTCAGGTCATGATCTCACATTTCTTGGGAT
Organism: Hyaena hyaena; assembly: GCF_003009895.1. NCBI lineage: Eukaryota > Metazoa > Chordata > Mammalia > Carnivora > Hyaenidae > Hyaena > Hyaena hyaena. The sequence goes on from NW_024082160.1 coordinate 243,000, forward strand.
TGAGCCTCGTATCAATCTTTATGCTGACCACACAGAGCATGCCTGGGATTCTTTCTCTCTCTCCCTCTCTCTCTGCCCCTCCCCACCCATGCATACTCTCTTTCTCCCAAAATAAACAAATAGACATTTTTAAAAAAATATCTGATAATATCTAAAAAGAAATTTTAGCAAGAAGATAGTACTAAATTGTCAATATCATATAATCTATTAATATAACCATAATAACATCAATGTGGTACTCGCATTGGAATAGATGAATAGCACAGAGCTGCACAATATGACATGCAGAGATAAGTCTCAGCACACGGGAGAAGTGTATTCTCAGTATTCTATGAAAAGTAGTGTTTCATTTTGGTAGGAAACAGATGCTTTATTTGTTAAATATTCTGGCCCAAATGATAATACACCTGGAAGAAAATAACATTTTACAGTATAGAAGAAAGATTTTTCAGGTGATAAAAACATGCAGGTAAAAAACCAAATGTATAATTGTAGAAAAACCTAAATCAATACTTGTACAGTTTGGAGGAATGGAAAATATGACTTATCAAAAGTAGAATACTACAAACCATAAAAACAGTATAAGCATACTTGTTCAAAAAAATTATATATCCACATATTCTTCAAGTATTCAAATGGTAAAAGTCTAGATTCTTAGTCTACACAAAGAGCTCTTAGCTCTTACAAATTGATAAGCAAAAGGCAAGCAACTCAGTAAATAAGTGGGCCAAGATTTTGAATAAAAATGTGTAAGATCATACTCAAATGGCTAACCACCACGTGAAAAAACAGTTCCGATGGCTAATAATAATAAATACTAACTTTGACAACATTAGGTAGTTTTATATGTATCAGATTGGAAAACATTAAAGACAGGCTAACAATTTTTGCTAACTGGAAGGGTGGGAAAATGGTATTCTCATGTGCTGAGTGTTGAAAAATGTGAAATTACAAATACTTTCAAAAACCAACTGAAAAGTATATTACAATTTTAAATTACCTATCTTCCTAACAAACCTAATTATAGAAATCTGTTCAAAAACTAGAACATAAATATAAAGAAGTTTACTGAAGCATTTTTGAAGAGCCACTATTCAAGCCTATTATTCCCTGTGATGGTTTATCAAATGATGCCATACCCAACTATGAGGTAATACACAGCCATTAAAAAGAATTAATTTAAGCTGTTATGTTTTACTTTCAAGGTATTATAAAAGATTAGCTTAGAAAGAAATGTAAGATGCAGAAAAGTGTGTCAAGCTTGTATATTTTGGCAAAACGATAACGAACATTTTCATATATATGCAGATTTAAATAGAAACACAGAAAGACATGGAAATATATATATATATATATATACACACACACACACATTCCATTACTAATTTGGTTTATCTAGAGAAGAGGAGGGAGGAGAGAGATAAAAATAAGGCAGGCATTTTCAAAGCAAGTCTGTTAAATTAGCCCATACTTGCATAAAATGCAGTGCATAAGTGACATTACATTAAATTTATAAATAATTGAAAATTATTCTAAAAAAGAGAAAAAGTTTAAAGAAGATACCCTCAGTTAGTAGTGAACCATTCAAAAAATAAAGTCTAAGGTCGCCTGGGTAACTCGGTTGGTTAAGCGACTGACTCTTGATTTTGGTTCAGGTCATGACCTCACTGTGGGATCGAACCCCATGTTGGGGTCTGTGCTGACAGTACAGAGCCTGCTTGCGATTCTCTCTCCTCTCTCTCTACCCCTCCCCTGCTTGTGCTTTTTCAAAATAAATAAATAAATATTAAAAAATTTAAAAAGCCTATTATTTTTGCTTTAAAATATGAATTAAGCTTATTTAAATGTGGTAAAAAGGTTTCATTCCATGATGCTAAAAAAATCTAACAAAATTACTTTATTCCTTAACTTTTCATATAACACATATGTCATGTGAATTTCTTCAAAGATAATCAGTAGAAGACCAAGTAGTGAAATGGTTAAGTGGCTGTCATTTGTAGTTTGCCTAGATGATGTCACATTCATTTATGCCTCAATAACTATTATCTTTCTGTCTACATCAGAAGTCTCATTTCACATGTGACGGACTGACAAATTGAGGGTATACTTCTATTTTCTTTATGAATATCCATTCTTTTGGGATGATTTAAAATATATTATTACCAGAAAACTTGGAAGAATATTATATAATACATTTATTAGTATTTGTTTTATGTGTGATAATAAATGTTTCACCTTAGGACAAAGCTAGAAAGCACACTTTAAATTTTTTCATTAAAACTTTATATTTTTAGAGCGGTTTTGGGTTCACAGCAAAAAGTGAGGGAAAGGCACAGAGATTTTCTGACATACCCCTAATCTCACACGTGAATTGCCTCCTCATTATCAACATTCCCAATCACAGTGGTACATTTGTTACAACCGGTGAACTGTGTACATTGGCACATCAGAATCACCCAAAGTCAATAGTTTACAGTCTGGCTCACTCTTGTTATTATTGTACATTCTGTGGGTTTGACATGTGTTTGTATACGATGACATATATTTACATTATGATATCATCCAGAGTGTTTTCACCCTAAAATCCTTTGTGCTTTACCTATTCATCCATTTCATACCCCTAACCCCTGGCAACCACTGATTGTCTCCATAGTTTTGTCTTTCTCAAAGTATTATATTGCTGGAATCATCTAGTGTACAGTCTTTTTAGATTGGTTTCTTTCACTTAGTGGTATTCATGTAAGATTCCTCCACATCTTTACACAGCTTGATACCTGCTTTTGATTTTTCTTTTTATAGCACTGAATACTATCGCATAGTCTGTACTTATTAGTTTTTTAATCCATTCATCTACTTTATCTTGATTCCTTCCAAATTTGGCAATTATGAATAAAACTGTCTATGTGCAGGTTTTATGTGGACACAAGTTTTCAACTCAGTTGAGTAAATACCAAGGAGCATGATTGCTGAACAGTGTAGCAAGGGTATGTTTAGTTTTGTAAGAAACCACCAAACTATTTCCCAAAGTGAATGTACTATTTTGCATACAGACCAGCGATAAATAAAAGTTTCTGTTGCTCCACATTCTCATCAGCAGTTAGTATTGTCAGTGTTCCAGATTTGGGCCATTCTAACAGACCTGTTTTGATTTGCAGTATTGTTTTAATTTTCATGTCCCAATAATATAGGATATGGGACATTTTTCCATATGCTTTTTTTTTTTTTTTTTGCCTTTGGATCCTTTTAAGTGAGGTGTCTATTCAGGTTTTTGGCCCATTTTTTAATTGGCCTAATCTTATTGTTTATTAGTGTTACATTTTAAGAGTACTTTGTAGGGGCACCTGGGTGACTCGGTTGGTTAAGTGTCCAACTCTGGCTCAGGTCATTATCTCATAGTCTGTGAGTTCGAGCCCCACGTCAGGCTCTGCGCTGACAGCTCAGAGCCTGGAGCCTGCTTCAGATTCTTTGTCTCCCTCTCTCTCTGCCCCTTCCCTATCATGTTCTTTCTCTGTCTCAAAAATAAATATAACATTAAAAACATTTTTTAAAAAGAGTTCTTTGTGTATTTGGAATATCAGTCCTTATCAAAAGAATACTTTTTTATGTAATTTATTTCCTTACAACTTATTCCTTTATCAAGAACTCAGTTGATACAGAAATACAATATTTATACACAGAAATTACAGAGAAATACATTATATGACACAGAAATACAATTATTATAACAATAATTATAATGAAGATAAAGTGAGAGACTGAGGGACAACCACCTGAAAGGAACTGGTATGTTATAGGAGTAATGAAAATTATAAAATTGAGATCATCCTCTGAAATTGTCAGCTTTCATTGTCTTACAATTCAGGTCCAGTTGAAATAACACTTTAATAATGTTAGTGTGAAGCAGAAGTGTGGCACATTAGAAACAAAATTGAGGTTACATTGAATTTTATAGCCTTTGTATTATTAGGATAGTTACAGTTGCTAGGAGAAATTCTGAAAAGTGTCTTTTCTAACTTCTAGAAATCTACATGTTCAAAGTCCAGCTCAGAAACATATGGCAATTAAAAATTTAAGTAGGGTAAAAATAATCCCAACTCAACGTCTTCAATGTGGAATTTATCAGGGGAGTACTCCATCGTTTTTGAAACTGGTCATTAGTCATTCCAACTATATAATACTATATGACAAATTCTACATTTACAATGAAGACAGATAGGGATCTTGCATGATTATGAAGTAGTGAAAAGACCAATAGAACCAGGAAATCTATTTCATCTTGTGTTTTATACAAATATACAAATGAGCTATCCAGCTTTGGGAAAATTACTTAATATTTTTTTTTAATATTCTGCTTGTGTGTCCCATGGCTTTCCATACCAGTTTACTTTGGATAGTCCTAGTTTATGTCCCTTTCTTAATAAAATATTAATCATATACCTCTCACTGTCAAAGTGTATTGTTTTGGATAACAAAATTGTAACCTTACTTATGTACAGAAACTCACACATTTGTGCATGGTAGTTAAGCCTCTTTGAGGTTTACCCATTGAACCATAGGGAAGTGGTTCCTAATTTTAGTGTGCATATAGATCTCTTGAATGCTTGTTACATACCATATGTAGAATGCAGGGGCTGTCTTCCAAATTGTCCTGTTCAAAAGCTCTGCTATGGGTAACAAAGGCCTTTTTTTTATGTAGGTGGAAAATTTTGAATGCTGTTCACTACTATGCAGTTCTGGTTTCAGATCTTCATAAGCCAAAGATAGAAATGGTACTTGTCACTTATGGGCTGGGATATATATATATATATATATATATATATATATATATATGTACAATCCTTACCAAAAGAATACTTTTTTAAGTAATTTATTTCCTTACAGCCTATTCCTTTATCAAGAACTCAGTTGAGACAGAATATAATATTTATGCATAGAAGTTACACAGAAATAAACTATATGACACAGAAATACAATTATTATAACAATAATTATAACGAAGATAAAGTGAAGGACTGAGGGACACAGTATATATATATGTATATATATATATATATATATATATATATGGTTTTTTTTTACAAAGTAACAAGTAACTTTTGGGGTCGTAGCTGATCCACCAGCCAGATACTTTGAATGACTACTATCAGTAGAGATTCCTCCCTTGCCAACCTCTATTGATGATCATGAAGTATGAATCAGAAATAAACTTTTGCAATTTTAAGTTATGAATTTTTTGAGCCTTCAGTCAGATTGAGCCTATCTTGATATATGGATGTTTCGGTCCACACTTTGAGAATATTGCATAAAAAGCATATTGATCCAAAGTTAATACTTTGTATACTAGAATAATCCTAGTGGATTATGAATTCCGATAGGTAAATATTATATATAAGAAAAACAATGATAAAAGAGTTTCAAAAGCTATTTCCAGAATGGTGAATAGAACTAGAGAGGGGGAAATTAGAAGGAGTGTTGTAAGAATATCAACTGATCACATATATCAAATGTTGTGAAGTTGAGTGAAATAAGGATTGAAGGTATGTATTGGATTTGGTTACATAGCAACCACTTTTGTGCTTGGAAAGGAACGATTTTGTGAAGAGTGTTGTTAAGTCAATGATGAAAAAAGACAGACAACTAGTGTAAATTACTCTTTGAGATATTTAACTTTGAAGGGAAGAAAAAAATACAGTGGTATCTGGAAGAGATGGGTAGGACTGGAAGGAAGAGTTTTAACTATAGGAGAGATTAGAACAGTGTTTTTTCAATTATGTACATGAAAATCATCATCTATGGAAAACACAAAACAAAACAAACAAACAAAAAAATAACAGATGTCCAAGGCCAAGTACTGGCCAATTGATCAAAACCTGTGGGAGTGGAAACAAATAGACTCACATTATGAAAACTACTGACAAAAATCATATTTTAATCCTACTGGGGAGAACCAAGTGGATTAAAAGTATCTCTGAGAGATAGAGACGATAATCTATAGCAATGCCACCTCAAGAATTTCAAAGAATATGAGACCAAAGCTGAGATAGAAGGATGAAACTTAAGTAGAAGACATTTTCCCCACATGATAGCATCAAAGCAAAAGGAGAATGTTCATGGTGCACACAGTCTATTTATTGGAGAGAAAGGTGACAGAGTTTGCATCTGACAAAAACTTGTATTTTTGTCAGTAGCAAAGGAAATGTTATATTCTGAGTACAGAGATGTAATAAGGATGTCAGAGGTTTAAGGAAAACTAACTTGCTGAAGAAACATTGTGATATCTCTAGGAAATATTGAAGTGAAAGCCACAGATTATTATAAACTTCCCTGATATGTGAGTTTTCTCCAGAAATGTCCACCTACCTGATTGTAGCCATGGGCAAAGCTTCTGATTGGGTTCACTGTGGACGTGGATTTGCCATTGGGTTGTATGGTAAAGCAGTGCTTCAGAGACATCTGGGTATTTTCAAAATAGTGATTGAAATGAGGGTCTTTTTACTTGGAATTAAAGCTGGATCCAGAGGATATAAAGGGAGGATGGCACATTTTATGTCATATTCTGGTGGTCTGTGTGAAACTTAAGAACAAGAAAATGAAGAAGGCAGAGACTGTGGCCAGAGAATGTCACGTTTATGTTAACAATTTTGGAAATGAAATACTTCTGAGTCATGGGGAGTGATAAGGATATAGAATCATTTGCCAGTGTTCTTTGGAAAACTTATTTTTGTGGACATTGATATGTTAAAATAATAACAGGTCTTAGGTTGGAAAAAATAAGTTTATAAGTCTTTATGATTAATGGCTAATAATTTAAAGACAATGATAGGGAAATTTGGAAACTCCTACAATGAGAAGAAGCTGTTCAATCAGATATGATTAACTCAGAGGAGCAAGATCTATAAAGTTGGGAGAGCAACTACTCAGAAAGGACTTCGGAGAAGGATGAGGACACCATCTCCACCATCTGACCTTGAAGTACATAGAATAGAGAGAGACCCATAGATTTTTCTGTTTCGGTTATGATATGAATTGTAGAATGGGTTAGTGAAAACTACAATGAGGAGCAGAGTTCATAATGTGAGGAAGAAAATCTGAAGATAAAACTTCATTCTGAAGGTCTTTAACTCTAGGATTTCTCACCTCACATGAGAATATCAACGGTTTAAAGTAGCCTATGTTAATTCTATAATGTAGTAATAATATGGCAAGTGATATAACTAAAACCCCAAGTTTTAGGAGTGCCTAATAAGATACAGGATACTTTCCTGAGAGATGAGAGCTCTATTAACATGGCAACAGTATCCTGTTAACTATTTTAAGCTGCTTTAGTTACTGTTTCCTCATTTGTCAGAGGTAAATATGGTAGTAACAGAATTGAATATCATTGGGAGACTTGTTTATAGTCATGTAAACCTTCTCAAAGCTGCTAATACTTAGGAAACAAATATGGACGAGATGTTCTTGTACTGTCCAACAAGTACAGTAGCTTACTGCACAGCTTTACCTATCATGACCAACTGTTGCCTTTTCTTTTCTGCAAATGTTCTTGTAACCTAAAACGAAGGATTAAAACAAATGAATCCCACCTCTATGAATTGGTATTTTGAACACCATATCTTGAGATGTAGTGATATTTTCTTATAAATAGGATTCACAACTAATACAATTGAAACTTTTAAGTGTGGCTTTTTAAATAGTATTTCCATCAGTCATGAAGTAAAAAAGGAACTGCATCACCACTTTGAACAGGGCTAATTTAATGCAAATCATTATTAACTAGCAAAAAGGGTAACTCAAAGATTGCAACCTAAGACTCTAGGAATGCAGAAAAAGCAAATGCAGGAAGCACCTACCTGTAATGCCGAGAAAAAGTGACAAGGAAGAGACTAAGAACTTAGGAAAACATCCGCTGGCCCCCCTACTCACTCTATCCCAAAACTGAGATCCTGAACTCGTAGAAGAATGTGTGAAGAATGTGTGTCTGCCCAGAAACACCCAGTCTATCTAAGGCAGAGAAACCTGGCAGAGAATAGATAAGGACTGTCCGAGTAAATCATTAGGAGACAGAGGAATTCACAAGGGACTGTGGGAAGGTCAAAGCTGATGCATAATAATAGTCCACTGGATGGCCAAGAAACTTCCTGAAAGATACAGGTGAGCTGGAACTGATCTGCAAGGACCACAAAGATAAGCACCACTGGGCCTCCCACAGGCTTACCTGTGGATGCAGCAGACATGTACAAAGCAAGAACACATCATAGCCAGGGAGAAAGGCTTTTTCTTTTGTGATAGCCTCACAATGATCCTCATCTATCCTGAATGAAAAGGCTTAATACTGTTCTAGTTATCAAAGCAGAAATGTTTACAATATTCAATCCCAGAGTCATCATCACAAAAAAGCATTTCAAAAAAGCACGGGCTTAGGACTGAGAGGAAATACAGTGTCATAGCCTTTATGCAGAAAAATCAGAAAATGGATCTTAATTCTGGACTCTCAAAAGCAGAGCTGGAAAAGCAACTGCCATGAACATATAATTATCTGATTTTAGGTTTCAACATATCCATCTCCGAAGATGATTTTTTGGAGTAAGTAAGCAATATGATCAATGTTTTATGTTACAATGCCAATTCAGATTTAGGCATGACTGAAGAATCTATGTTAAACCCTAATACATTAAAATTGCTTTATATAATACATAAAGATAATTTTATAAGTGAGTAATTTTATTTTGTAAACCATTTGAAACATTTTACGCCAGTTCTCTCAGGTTGATATAAATGGAGATATGATCTGGAAGAACCCCAATCTCCAAATATGCGTTCCATCTGTGAGCCACAACACATTCACTTACAGAACTTAATGCTTTTGGCTAATTGTCTTCTTTGAAAATGTAAATATTTCCAAGTGTTTGGTTTACTGTTGCCAGTCACCTCTAGAATCAAACACATTCACAATTTTAAACAGCCATTACTATTCATAGAAACAAAGCACTCCCCTGGATTCCAGAGAAATCTTGAACTTCATTATTATCAAAATCCAAATGCTGCACTTTAATATTAGTCTAACGCCATAAGTATTAACTATTCTAAATTTTCTCCGATTTTGATATCTTGAAGTGGATTGGAGATCACCTTGCTCAATTGCCCATATTTTCCATATAAGAGAGGGGCCAGTGCGTGTAGCTCCTGATCATTCCCTTAATGCAGGGACATAGCAAGACTCAAGTCATCAGACTACACAATATAACTCAGCATCCTTTTATTCCTGGTGAGATAAAATGATGACAATGGACAAGAGAAATGGGAGGGCTTAAAAAGGTGCAGAGAGAATCATGAAAGCTAAAGTTGGATTGTTGTGATGGACCTCCCAGAATTTTAACTAAGATAAGCCCATATTTAAGTCTATAATTGTCTCTGCATCAATCCAAATCACCATTAAAAAAAAATTTAGCCGACCAATCTGATTTTTGTGGCTGTTGTTATTTTTAGTGGTTTGTCCACGTAATTGCATAAAACTGACCTGACTGCTTTTATATTTCTTACTGAATTGACTTTCCAGGCAAGCCAAATCATTGGGTCTTTTGTTATACTTCAAGCATAAGTGGAATCCTGTCTGTGAAAGATGAATGGCATTGTTAATCAGCATCTATAAACTATGTTTAACAAATGGCAATAACAGAACTACTATCAAGAAAATTTAGTTTCGTTTTTCAGTTTGCCTTTACTCAATACAACTCATGCAGAAGGGCAAAAGATTTTCAAGCATTTATTGGACTATGGGGAAAAGTGAGGTCAGTATGTGTAGACTGGTCATAGGGCATATTTTGAAGAGGGATCTTATATTGGAAATCATTTGGCACGGACACAAGTTTCTGGAAAGTAGCTAGTATAGGCCAACCTACTGGGTAATCAGCCTCAAGAATAATACTGGATGATATAGATACATTTGAGGGTATTTTGCCATTTCACAATGACCTCTATTTTTGAGAATTGCCTCCCTAACCCCCAGGGATTAAGTGCTATTGTTGTACTATGTGACAGTGTCATTTTGCCCACAACTAATCAGATGAGATAAGCTGCTGCCTCTTGCTGAGCCAATCATATTCTGTCCCCTGAGAAGTCTGGATTGGGATTCACAGACACTGTTGAGCGTCTCTGTATGAGCTGGAATAATAAATTGTAAACTCAGAAACTGTGGGGTGCACATCCTCAACTATGAAATTGAGGAACAATGTGGTCTTAGCATTAAAAACTGAAGCAGATAATAGAGAAAGGCAGAGCCGACTCTTAGAGAAGAAATTCATTTTGACTTTTTAGTCAAAGACTTTTTAGTTCTTGGTTTCAATTCCCTAGAAATAATAACTGTTCATTTTTTTTCTATCCTGTCACTAATTCCTCCATTTTATTTTATTATTATTTTTGCTTAAGCTATCTCCTGTTAGTAACTTGAGAACTTCTTTTTTAAATCACAAGATTTTATTAGTTCAATGTGTACTATAATTCCTTTTATCATACAGTGAAAATGTGTATAGCACATGTGTCTATGTACCTTACATAGAGTGAATGTACAAATGAAGCCATACCGGAATGCCATACAGGGATTAATAACTAAGAACACCTTGTGCTTTATATTAAAATGTCAACAAGACATTGTGTCTGGCTTTTCAAAACGTACTTTTAACTCAAATAAACCATTCATAACACAGGTAAAACTTTTTCCTTTAATATTGCATTTTTCTATATACTCCAACACAGACTTCAGAAAAGTATTCTGTCAAATCATTTCTCAGTGTGTTTTATTTTTTTTGTTTGTTTGCATGTTTGTTTTTTAACTTTAGAGAGATAGAATGGGAACAGGGAGGGGGGAGAGAGAGAGAATCTTAAACAGTCTCCATGCTTAGTGCAGTCTGAGAAGGGGCTGGATCCCAGACTCTGGGATGTCCTTCCTTCTTTCCTTCCTTCCTTCCTTGTGCAAAAGGTGATTTTATTAAAGCAAGGGGACAGGGCTGTGCGCAGAAAGAGCTGCACCATAAGTGTGGGGAGTGACTGTTTTATGGAGTTGGGAGAGATAAAGTCAAAAGGGAATTTCTAAAGAGACTTTCACATGCTAAAGACTTACTAAAGGCCTAGCTGTTGTCAGGTTAAGGTTTCTCCCCACCCCCCAGTAAAGCACTAACATTAAGATAGTTCCTGGACTAACACTAAGGGAGTTCCTGGACTTCAGGCTGTTGATGGGATTGCCTTTTTTTGGTAAACTGGTGGAGACTCTGATCAGTTTGACCATTTGATTTTTGTCCTTTTCCATTTTTGGGTAGCCGGGAGTGTCCAAGGAGTATCATATCTGTCCCACCTGCGGGGTAGGGACTGGGGTGCTAGCTTGTGTTTTGCCTCAGCCTGCCTCATGCACCCTCATCATATGCCCCCTGAAAAATTTTGACCCTTATATCTTTAAGGTTGTTGAAGGTAGAAGGTCTCATCTTCTGTAGCTTCTTTCTGTTGAGTAAGGGCATAGAGACATCCCTACCCATGGGTCAATATTGGCCAGTTATAGGAAGTTACAAAAGATGGAGGCAGCTGAATCCAAGGTGGACAACATAACTGAAGCTCCTTCGAGTAGAAAGGATCATCTGTTGGCTTGAAATTATTGCAGTGATGTGTCTTGGCACCAGGCAGAGAGTCATGGGAGTAAACAGCAAAACATAAATAGAATAACAAGAAAGAAACCCCAACAGAAGTCCTTTGGTAGTTGACAAAAAATCCTCCAGTCCAAGCGTTTAATAACCAGTCATTCAAGGAAAGAAAGGAATAGTTGAAAGCATCAATTCAAGTATTCATGGCCTTTAGAAACCCAGAAATATTTTTGTGGTAACCAGAATGTACACACAGCATTGTTTTTATGAGAGCACAAGTCCCACCTTGTGCAGCAGCTAAAACACTTAATGCCATTTTATTTTGGAGAACTGTTTTGCACATCTGTGCAACTTCAGCTTTGAGTAAGGAGATGCTGTTTTGTGAGTTACTGAGTACCCTTATGGCCTATTTATTAAGGTCTTGGGAGATTTTCTGATATAAGGTCTTGTAACAAATTTGAAGAAAAACAAGGACATTTAGTTGTAAACATCTGTCTTATATTTAAGTTCTTATGGACAAGCAAGCAATTAAGCAGAAGGTTGCTTTAGGAGGGCATATAAAATTGAGTACCAATAAAAATAAAAAACAAATTATTATTATAAATTAATTATTAATGTTGGTACTACAGTAAGAGGTGAGGTGGCTTCTCAAGTACTGACAGTAGAAGCTGACACTTAACGAGCACCTATTCTGTGCCAGGAACTCTGCCACAACTTTTATGATTTCCTCATTAACCTTCATAGCAACTATGATAACTGTTACTATCATTTTATAGATGAGAAACCAAAAACTTAGTGATTATTAATATAAAATTAATAATAATTTTAAAGGGTCTGTGAGATTCGATTAAGTGTTTTAAGTCTGAGAAGTATTTCTTCCATTTAGAAGATGGATTTGGGGATGTGAGATCTATTCTTTAAATTTGAAACATACTCATATAGTTGTTCTCTTGAGACTTGCTCTCTTGCCACATTCATGGGCCTTGAAGTCCACCCTCTCCATATTCTTAAGTATTTAATACAGAGCATGAAAACATCACTATTACAAAACCTTCCAACAGAAATATGAAGCCCAAAATATTTTGCTGTAGTGCTGCCCGGCTAAACTTTATTGTTAGGGGAACAAAAGTACCTATGTCTTTATCTATTATTTCTTCAAATTTTCATAAAATGTTCTTTGTTTCTGATGTTAATTTTCTTCTCCAGGTATGACATCCTCCGCTATTTGAAAATGAATGACGGGTTCCTCCAAGTTTAGAGTGACTAGGTTGTTAAGATTATAAATGTGTATTCTCAGACACTTGAACATTGTTCACAAATTGGATTTTTGAAGTGTTAGCAATGTTCTTTTTGAGGGATTAATCTCTCCTTCAGTAGAGATGGGGAGGAGGAAGAGCAACTTAAATGCAATATTCCACTGACTTTATCACACTCAGTTTTGAGGCTCAAGACCCCAACTTATCCCTGAGCAATTTTTCATCTCTTCATCTCATATTTCTGCTCCACCAGCCAGATTAAACATTATTAGGGCAGGTCCAGAATTTTGTCTCTGTATCCTAAATGTATTTTCATCCCAAACCATCTTATTTCAAAGATTTCAAAGCAAGTGCCTAAGTGAAAACATTTTATTTCACTCATTTTTACCTTGTAAAATCCAGAGGAATAAATGGAACAAAGAGATGTAAGTTTGCAAGCATCTTAATCAAAGATAAGTCTACCCCCTTTACTCTTCAAAGAAAACTTCACCTTTACCACAAAGGCATCTCGACTCTGGAAATTCTAATCTTAAGGAGGAAGTCTAAAAGTACATATTGTTCTTTCTTTTCTCTTAGTAAGTGGAATGTGTAGGAAACTGTGTTGGAAATCCAGTTAATAGATACTTCACGATCTCTTTCACTGACATCTGAGGGTTCTGTTCAACTAGAATATCCCACTACAATTACTTTTTTCTTTTTTTTTAAGGACATTCACAAACTGCTTACTCAGTTGTGTTGCTGCATGTAAAAGGCTAACTCAAATAATCAGAAGCAAGGAGCCTAAGTATTTTATACTCCAAGGACATAGATAGAAATCATGAAGGACCCAAATTTCATAAGAATAGTTTTTCAGCTAGGCTATTAGAAAATATTATATGAACTATTATTTAATTAAATAAATATAAAGTTTCAAAGATTCTTAATAGAAAAGGAGAAATGAGACAAGTATAGAGATATTAAGTGTGGATGCACCTGTATGAAATAAAATTGTCACTAATTATTTTGAGGAAAAATTTTCCTTATTATAAAGCAAGATTTTATTATATAACATTGTTTCTTAACATAAATAAATAAAAGCTGAATATTATTTGTTCATATTTTATTGATTTATTTTGAGAGAGAGAGAGCGGTTGAGAGAGAGAATGAGAGAGAAAGACTCAGAGAGAAAGGAAGAGAGAATATCCCAAGCAGGCCCTGCGCTGTCAGTGCAGAGCCCAAATGCGGGGCTTGAACCCATGAACATGAGAGATCATGACCTGAGCCAAAACCAAGAGCTGGACGCTTAACAGACTGAGCCACCCAGGCACCACTGGTCATATTTTAAACAAGTGAATTGAATATGCATTTTTGAAATACACAAATTTTCCAAATATTTTCCAAAGCCAACTATTTTTAAACAGTCTTAAAATTAATTTAAAAATCTAAAGTTAGATAATTATGGTGAACTTTTTTATGGTGAACATATTTTTCTTCTTACTATTTAACAAATATATTCTTTGGAGTATATATAAGTTTGGTGTTGAAATGTTTGTCATTAAAGAAGTAATATTTGTGTATTAGAAAAATGGTAACTTTCTTTTACAGAATCATCTGTAATCATCAATGAAAACATTTTGCTTTATTTGCTTTTGCTCATCTATATACTTCTGCTTACAAACATATGTGAAACTGTACAATAGAAATTACAAATATAGTTTTATATTCTTTTTTTTTAATGTTTTATTTATTTCTAGGAGAGAGAGAGAGAGACAGCATGAGCAGGGGAGGGTCAGAGACAGAGGGAGTCACAGACTGAAACAGGCTCCAGGCTCTGAGCTGGCAGTCAGCACAGAGCCCGACGCGGGGCTCGAACCCACGAACAGCGAGATCATGACCTAAGCGAAAGTCAGACGCTTAACCGACTAAGCTACCCAGGCGCCCCTAGTTTTACATTCGTATATGTGATTTACCTAATTTTACTTAATATTACATTTATATGCATTTTAAGTCATTAAAAAGTATTTTAAAACATGTTTTTTTTTATGGATATGCCAAAGAATTAATTTAATACTTACTTAATCATTGCTTAGTTATATTCTTTATATCTTAACTTTTGTAAATAACCAGCAACAAACCTTCTCATACATATATATTTTATTGGTAATTACCAGTTCAAAATAGGTTTCTTGATGTAGAATTGAGAGCATAAGATGTATTCATATTTTAGACTTTAATCTCACATTTTAACATATAATCCAGAAAGTTTGTAATAATCTAAACTCTTATTGGAAGTATATCTTTCAAAGTGATTTTTTAAATTACCAAATGTTTGGGTCTTATAAGGATAATATTATATTATGCTTATATTTTCTACAAAGCTCACATATCTTTTGGGAATCCATGCATGGTAAAAATGATATTGGAAGTGTACACCTTTAATGCAGCCTACTTCCTTTTCTGTATTCCTTGAATTCTTTTAGTATTTCCTCATGTTGCTTATTCTTTTCTTCAATATAACATTTTTATTGTTATCACCCTCAAATCACTGTATGCTGTTCCTTATGAGCTTTTAGAATCATCATTTTCTCAATAGTCACACACAAAACAGGCTCAGATACACCCCCCCCCCACACACACACACATTCTTTTAGTATCTTTGACTTAGTAATAAATTATGGTCATTACTTTAGGCTACAGTTGTTTCCTTAAGAGTGCCTGATATTTATCTTTTCTCTAAACTGGTTCTTTGGTTCTCATTTATGTTCTCTTATAGATATAACCACAACACAGAACTATGGTTTTACTTCATGCAAGTCTTCTATTTATAACATGATATACTTAAAAATTTTTTAATTTATTTTTGAGAGGGAGAGAGAGACAAAGAGAGACAGAGCACGAGCAGGGGGAGGGGCAGGGACAAAGGGAGACAATTTGAAACGGACTCCAGGCTCTGAGCTGTCAGCACAGAGCCCACGCAGGGCTCAAACTCCCAAACTGTGAGGTCATGACCTGAGCCGCATTTGATACTTATCTGACAGAGCCACCCAGGCGCCCCTAAATTTTTTTAAGTGGGGTTCCTGGGGGACTCAGTGGGTTTCCAAGTATCTGACTCTTGATTTTGGTTCAGGTCATGATCTCACAGTTCAGGGTCTGACCTGATAGGGCGGAGTCGGCTGGGACTCTTTGTCTCCCTCTAGCGGCCCCTTCCGCCCCCACCCCCACTCTCTCTCTCAAATAAATAAATATTTTAAAAAATAGGGCTTTTAGAGGGTATGGAAACTGAGCTGACACTGCTAGATTCAGTTGCTTCTCTCATTTGTAAAGCACATCCTTCAGAAATACTTAACAGTAAATTGTCATGTAAGCGCCAATTCAAAAATTGAACGGATGAACCTGAGAAAGATGAGACTTTGACTAAGTCTTTTTTTGAATAAGGAAAATTTATCGTAATACTTATTAATTTAATACTTTAACACTTTTTAAATACTTATCTTTGGAGAAAAGTATAGTTGGTAACCCCATTTTATAGATGGTGAAACTGAGTTACAGACAGGTTAAGTAACTTGTGCAAAGTTAACATAGTTGCTAAGTAATGAAACACAATTACAAGGTGATTTGTCCCAGAGTAGGCCCTTAGCAATTGCAAGATGCTCACTCTCAGTAATAGAGACCTTCCAAATCCAAACACAACCAGCCTAGACCTTCAATAGCAGGCTCACAAATGGCTCTCAGAATATAAACTCCTCCAAACCTGTGCGTGTGTGTGCATATTAGAGAGAGACAAACAGAGACAGAGTAGGAGAGAGAAACACACACAAAGAGTTAGATTTCAGCTTGGATCAATATACAATCAGTATTATCTCCCCCAAAGTTTAAAATGCTTGATTCTAGGTTATTTTGGGGGAAGCATAAAATGTGTGGACCTGCATGTGTGTACTTTGTCTATTTATTTAAAAAAAATAAGAGATGAGAAAATTTCATTTACTAATTTGAGAAATGTTGGCATGGAGGAGGGATTAATAAAAAATTCTGGATTTGAGAAAAACAGAAAGAAGATACAGGCAGTCAGTCTTCAGAAAGTATAACTGTCTGTATTTCAGAATTATCCTCATTTAGAAGTTTCTAAAAACTTAATTTGTTTATGCATTATTCATGCACTCATCTGCACACACACACACACACACACACACACACACGCACGCATACTCCCAGTATACTGAAAGAGAAGTAGGGAGGGATTTAACCCTTGTGAAATAAAGCACAAGCTTCTATTTCTACAAGGTTATCTCACTTCTGACAGATCACGCTTTTGAATACTTGATGTTTAGTCTCTAAAACTAGCTCAAAACTGCTGTTAAATTAAGATATGAATGATGAATTCCAATTTTAACTCAGTACTGTCCTTTCTTTAGAGGCAGAATTTGTTAAGATCCCAAAATCTTGTTCTCCTAAAAAAAAACAGTTAAGTTCTAATTTTGATCTTAATAACCTAAGGAAGCTAATTGTTTCTTGCTCAAGTTGGGAAAGCAGACCCTCAAAAGATATAATAATGTTTACAAAGCCATCAGTTACCGCTGTGGTCAAGGGCAGCTGCTAAGAACTCTTGACAAAGGAAATAAGATGGGAGGGGGTCAGCTCCTTATTTTAAATAATTTTAACTACAAATATTTCATACATGGTGACATAAAATAATTGTACTAATTATGATTGATAATAATATTTCAACGTTTATATTTTGTAATGCTTTGTAGTTACAGTGTTCTTTTTTAAAGGTCTTATGAGAAAGGCATGGAGGATATTTTTTCCATCTTTTAAAAAGATGATGAAATGAAATATAGAGTTCAGTGGTTTGTACAAGGGCATGTAATTGTAAATATGATAAATGAAGGCCACTTCCAAGTCACCTGTGTGGCATCGGGCAATACTCTCTAAAATTGTTGTATACATTAGAGCCACCTAGAAAGCTGGTTAAAACCAATTTCTGAAGGTCATCCCTATAGATTGATTTTGTACATCTAAGATGGGGCCAAGGTGGCTATTTCCAATGAGCTTTGGGGTGGTATTAATGCTACTGTTCCACAGACCACAATGAGCAGCTGGTTCTGACAGATCTCACTTTAATCTTGGTGTCTCCAATTACAATCGTCTTTCATTTTTAAGTCGTTTAAGCCTTTTAAGCCACATTCTTCTCACCTCTACATTAAGGAAAATCATATCTAGCTTTGTTGTGGGAATGAAATGGAAAAATATGTTGAAAATGCCTAGTCTGTCAGAAGGGCTCATATTCCTAATTCCATTTTGTTCTCTGTGGAGCCGTCCTGGGGAGTTTTATTGATTCCTCCAGTCGCTTTCTCCTCAAGATTGCCACTCTCTCTATTCCCTTTTTGATGGAGTCAAGCAACCCTTAATGCTTCATTCTGACATCTTCCTGAGAAGGTATTGAACTGAAAACTCAGCAGTTGAGAGAATTATTTATTATTAGAAGTGTTAAGTTCCTTTTATGACACTAGCTCCCTCCTAAGTTTGTGATACATTCATCATTTTAATGTTTCCTTCAGAGTTTTATCATAAAAATGACTCATTAATTCAGGCCATTCTGAAAAACTGAATTTGAGAATTTGAGAAAAGGCAAGGCCGAAATTGAACCTCTCATTATCTGTGGAACCAGATTTCTTTTAGTGAGCATATTGATATATGAGTATGAAATTATCTTAAGGAATTTATGAAATTTAATTGACACAGTGAACGAATCTAAAGTACTTTAATATACTTGTTTTAACTCAACAAATTTTATAGATGCTGTTTTACCATATTATAGCTAAGAGCACATGTTTTCAAATATTCACAAAAAAGCTAATAAGATACATTCCTTTTATTCAATTGCCAAAAAAATTCATGAAAATACTTTCATATAACATTATAAATAATTATACTTAAAGTATTTTTTTAAATGTTTAGTTGTTTTGAGAAAGACAGTGTAAGCAGGGAAGGGGCAGAGAGAGAGAGTCCCAAGTAGGGCTTGAACTCATGAACTGTGAGGTCATGGCTGGAGGTGAAATCAAGAGCTGTATGCTTAACTAACTGAATCACCCAGCGCCCCCCCCCAATAAAAAATGTTTAAGTAAATTATTTTACATTTTTTTATAACATATTTTAAGTCAATTGAATTGAGATGTATGTAAGGAAAATATGTGGCAATACAGGACCATATATATATATACATTAATGCATATTAAGTACTTCTTCAAAAACATGAAGTTGGAGTTCTTACATACAATTTTTTTTAATTTGGGAGAAAGCAGAGTAATCTTTAATATACTTTTTTTAAAATGACAAATGCTTTAATTTCTAGTTAAAAATGTTTAAAATAAATAGTATTTATTTGGATTTCCACATAATTGAAGCCCAAATAATACTTTCCAAATTTTCCCTATTCACAGAACGTATGAATAGATCACTTCAACTAGTATTTTATGTGGTTTGCATTTTAGTGGAATGTGGGGAATAACTGGATAGTCTTCAATCCTATCTGAAGGAACACCTCCCTGAATTAACCCTCCTCCGTCTGCATTGTCTTCATATTATGAAAGATTGGGACCTCAGCTGACTCATATATTGAACTTACAATTCATAATTTTATTTCCTAGCTCAGAGGTTCTCATCTCTGGCCTGGATGATGCTGAAACTGCTCAGTGTTTTAATTTCTTAGTTTGGACTCAGGAGATTCCTGCAAATGTGTTCCCATTTTAGTTTCCTTGTATGCAGCCCAGTGTGTTCAGGACAAGGAATATCTTTTTTATTATGCCCCTGCACAACAGAAGTGGGCACTGGGTATCCTGAATTTAAGACTCTGAACGTTTTTTGATGACAGTAGAACAAATAGAAATCCTGTAGACCTAATGTCTTTGAAAACGTCTTCATTAAGTATTTCTCATTGAAATGAAAATAGTACCTAGAAATTCTCTGAAATCACCTCATTTGTAGAAGACAACATTATAATAAAGATATTTTTGTGTTAAAGAAATTAAATATAAAGCAAAAATAAAAATATTTTTCATATAATGTCACACAGAGGTTTTTGGATCTGGGAGATCCAATAGGGCTATTGTAAAATTCTGATTTCAGAGCCTGGTAATCTATAAAGTTTTTTCCCGTTATTTTTATTACCTGATTGCTTAAGGTATTTACAGCCTCTGCTATTTCTTGAAAGTCTTTATTCATATACCTGCCTTTTTAGTATTGCAACCTCCTTGGATGCAAAATTCACCCACACCTTGTTACCAAAAATAATTCAATCAAGTAAAGCACTTGAGGTTTGTGAATTCATTGAAAATTTGGGATTGGTTGAGAGAAGTAACATTTTTTATAGCTTAACAAATGAGACAGAACCAGATTTCTATGGTTGTGACCAAACAACCATAGATAATGTTTAAAAATTCCATATTAGACTCAGTTCTAAATATATGTACTTTTATGAAGAAGCACTATAATAAGAAAGAAGAAATAAAAAAGTCTGCATGTTAAGTTCTATATACCTGGGATAGATATTGCTGCATTCTTAGATAGGAACAACTAAAAAAAGCAGAAACCACTAATGATTCTTCCTAAAAGTAGAGAGGATATGATATTGTAGTGGTTTTGCATGGAAATCTGTCAATGTGGATAAGCTGAACTCATTTCCCAGAATTCTCTTCTGGGATATAAGATATTCAATGCCATCATCAGGACAGTTCTGAGAAAACTGAGAAATCTACCTTGGAGAATGAGAATTTTAAGGACAATTTTTCTTTTTCTTTTTTTTACCATTTTAAAATTTTATTTTTGAGAGGCAGTGAGAAACAGAGCATGAGCAGGGGAAGGGCAAAGAGAGAGAGGGAGACACAGAATCCGAAGCAGGCTCCAGGCTCTGAGCTGTCAGCACAGAGCCCTACACAGGGCTGGGACCCATGAATTGTGAGATCACAACCTGAGCCAAAGGCAGATGCTTAACCAACTGAGTCACCCAGGTGCCTCAGGACAAATTTTGTTAATTATTTTATTGTTTTCTGAAACTGTTTCTCTGATCTTATTAGTTTTAAAGTCATTAATATTCATGTTTCCATTGGTGAAGGGGGCACTGGCTTTTCATTAGCATGCATGGCAAGTGGTTACTTAAATGATCACCTGTAGTTACCTGTAATGAATTGCCTATAAAAAGCAAGGCACACAAAAGTATTCACTACCATAAACACATTTGTGTAAAGAAAAGGGGAATAAAGCATTGATTAGTTGCTTCTAATTGCACTGGAGAATTTAGGGAAAGAAAATGATAAGCTAAAGATTTTAAGTTCTCAACTCAAGGAACTTTAAAGCTTCTATGAGTGCCCTTATTCCTCCACGTCTGCAGGCATGAGATTTCTGAAAACCATGCTCTGTATCTAATCATGTAGATGGCTAAATAATAATGTGATTGAATTCCCACTGTCTCTGGGTATCTTTCAATAAAACTACAGCAATGATTGGGAAGGAATGCAATAGTAAAATTTGGGATAGGAAAATATGGACAGATTCCAGGAAACTTGAAGCCCTAATGTATGTTGTGTCTTCTATAGAGTGAGCTTTGCCTAAAAAGACTAGACTGTCTTAGCTTGAAGAAATTGTCATTTGTTCCTGTATGGTATTTGCCTTGCAAAACATTGCTGACTCCTCTTCAGAGCCTCTCTCTACCACCTGTCATTGTGTCTGGGTCCATAACCAGATTCAAGTCCCATCAGGCTTCAAAGAATCTGAGGTACAAAGTATGACCAACAAGGAAGTGTGATATGCACCAAAATAATCCCACAAATTTGCCAATATGTATCAATGGAAGCCTTGGGAACGTGCGTGCAAATGGAGAACCTAGATTGAAGGAAAATGAAATGGACGCTAGAATCAATGTTTTAGCTTGTGACGCTAATTATGTCTCTAATATTTTGCCTGACTGATTGACTGAAATGAGTATCCAAAGGTGTCCTACAGTAATGAGGTCAAGATGCTGGAGCTCTTTTGGTGTACTATAGCTCAAGATATCCAAAAACTTAGGGATTCAGAATGCTAGAGAGAATTGATCATAGAAGACTTGCCAATGCACCTCATGAAAATCCAGAGGACATGCCCTTTACCATAACTGTAAGAACTAAATTTGTGAGAGAAGCTGCAGCATCCTTGAAGAGCTCTGTGGTTACTTCTCTCTGCGTATCAGGAATTGTAGTGAGTGCTGGCATCTCTAAATATAATGGGGTTAATAGAGGCCCAGGTTACAGTGTGGTAGGAACCCCTCCCTAAGAGAAAGAAAAAAATGAAGAAGAGAGAAGAGAAGACTTCAAGGTCACCTAGATATGGGTCCAGCTGCCTACATCCCCCATGTTCCTATAAACTGAAACAACTTAATTAGACTGCATGTTTATGAGTGTTACCATATATGGGAGACAAAGAAATAGAAAATGTATAAAAAACCTATGCCATATGAGGTGGACCGCTCAGTTCTTTTGGGTACGAACCCAACTGAGCGGTGCCGGCATGAATAAAGTTGCTTCCTGAAAAGAAAAGTCTCAGTGTCACAACTCTCTGAGCGAGAATCCTGCAACAACAGGGTCTAAATGGCAGAAGGTAATCTCCAAAAACAAGATTGTCATAGTTGTTGCAATACACAGTGGAGTAAAAACAGTAATCAGAATATTCTGACCTGCAGAGATATTTACATTGGCTAGGTGATCTATGGTGTCCCCAGAGTGGGCAGAAAACTAAAGTGTTACTTGATCTGTATAAATGGGAAAGCCCTAAATCCAACGGAGAGAAGTCTGACTTGAATAACCAGAACAAAGAACCATTGCCCCTCATTCATTCAACTCTTCATTCATTCATTTCACAGATCTGGAGCCCCTTGAATGAATGGGGGCTATTATACTATTAACTTACAAAATACTGGAAAACAAATGAAACTAAGTTCTGGAGACCCAAACACCAGTGTTGTCCTCTGGTCAGAATAGAGGCTAATGGTCAGGTCCTCAGGGAGTTTGGCTCTAGTTAATCCTACAATGTATGGAGCAGGTCGTATAACTTATATTGTGGTTCTTGATACATAAGTGAAATGGACATAGTCAATAGCTGGTAGAATGTCTTTATTGGTTCCCTAGCCTATAAAGTAAGACCTTTCTATTATGATAGAAAATACCAAATAGAAGCCACTAGAGCTATCTCTACATATGAATGAAATAAACCAAAACAAAAACTGTATCTCACTTGTTGAGGAGTTGCAAATATTGGCAATACCATCAAGGACTTGACAATGCAGGGAGTGTGAATACTACTGTCAAAGAGAAACAAAGCTGGACAGTAATTAAAGGTAGGAAAGCCAGATTTTATTTAGTGACGACTACTGTGTAGGGAAGAGAACTCAGTATAGACTGAGCTCTACTTCACAGACACAAAAGGTGGGAACATTTTCAAATGCTGGGATGTGGTAAAGGAAAGACACTGAAGTTCATAAAGGGGAGGTTTGATCCACACGACTAAGTCATTGGTGTATGTAATTGGAACTTATCCAAAGGAGAAACAAACTTCTTATGCTTTTATGATAGGCAGAGGGTAGTTGTACAAGTTGGAGAAAATTGCCCATAGAATTTAGGCCCTTCCTCTCCCTTGCAAGCTAGAAGGCAAGAGTGGGGGGTTATCTCCCTGAATGTTTGCATTTCAAAGAAAGAACTCTCAGATCCTTGAGCGAAGAATTCTGGATGTTAGATTATCATCTCAAAGGGGGAAAGAAAAGATTTATAATAGCAATCCTTCCAAAGCAATTGTTCTAAGAGCCTAACATCATTCTCCTGGCAGAATTTAGCTTTTCTTTTTTTTTTAAGTTTGTTTGTTTATTTATTTATTTATTTAGACAGAGAAAGAAAGATAGTGGAGTAGGAGCAGAGAGAGAAGTAGAGAGAGAATTTCAAGTAGGCTCCTCACTGTCAGTGCAGAGCCCTACACATGGCCATGAGTTCATGAACTGAGCCAAAATCAAGAATCAGATGCTTTACCTACTGAGACACCCAGGGACACCACATTTAGTTTTCTTAGCCAGGGATTTTAAGACTCTATTGTAGGGACACAGCCTTAAGCTGATAGAAGCCATACTACAGTTTGGTCAAACCTCAGTGCAGGGCTTTGGATAGTCATTATGTGCTGAGAGTTTTTGCAGTTAATACTATCACATTCCCCTCCAACTCACCAATTTGGCCTGTGTAGAAGATAATGAATCTTAGAAAATAATAGTGGATTTTTATAAATTTACTCAGGTGGCAACTCCCACTGTAGCTTTTGTACCAGATTTTATTTTGGTACAAGAGCAAATAAATACATTCCCTGGCATCTAATACGTAGTTCTTGATTTGGCAAGTTCTTTTTTCTCTACGTATTGTATCAATTTTCTATTGCTGTTGTAACAAATTACCATTAATTTTGTGGCTTAAGCCAATACAAATTTATTCTTTCACTGTTCTGGAGGTCAGGTGCCTAAAACGATTTCCCAGGACTAAAGTCAAGGTGTTGTCAGGATTTGTTCCTTCTGGAAACTCCGAGAGATGAATCCCTTTATCTTTTCAGCTTCGAATGGCTGCCTATATTCCTTTCTCCTTTCACCTGTGGCCCCTTCCACCATTTAGGGTGGGCCACTCCAATTTCTGCTCTCATCATCACAGCTGCTTCTCCTCTGAGTCCTCCTGAATCCCTCTAATAAAGACTCTTTTGACTATTTGGACCCACGGAGATAATTCAGGATAATTCCACCATCTCGAGATCCTTGATTTAGTTACATCTGCAAAGTGCCTTTTGCCATATGAATTAATATTCACAAATTCTGGGGAATAGAGCATGAACATCATTTCCTCCATTGTCACCTCCCTTTCTCTAATTTTGACCTTCCTGACTGCCTCTGAGAAGAACTCATGTGACTATATTGGGCCCACCTGGATAATTTCCCCATCTCAAGATCTCTAATATAACTACATTTGAAATATCTCTTTTGTTTTCATGAATGGTGACATACTCACAAGTTTCTGAGATTAGGACATGGAGGTTTTAAGAGGTCATTTTTCTGCCTACTGAAAGCCTTATGTCATAATTTCATCCACAATGACCTTGATTGCCTTTCATTCCATAGGACATCATGCTATTCTATAACGTTGATAATATTATGCTGATTGGACCTAGTGAGCAGGAAGCAACAATTCCTCTACAATTGCTTTGCACATGGAACCGTACAACTCAGTATATCCACTAGTGTTTGAATTGTCAATGGTGGATAGAGTTGGTTTTTGGAGACTTTAGCAGTCCTTGATAGGTAGATCAGTACAGTCCCTCATGATTTGGGAACAAATTATTCTAGGACCTTCAGACATAAACAAGAAACTTCCATATGTCCTATTGAGTTTCAGAATTGCTAATTTCAGATTCATTTGTACTCTACATTTTTACCCTTTTTGAACAGAAATGTACACAGGGATTATTAAGTGTCTTTTCTACCATTGACTGATGGGTATGTGGGGACATCTTGTCCCTTTAGTTTCACAGTTCTACAGAATGAGAATATCTGTATTGAGGAGCTATAATTAAGGTATTAAACCCAATATCTCTTCCATCCCTGAATGAGATTTGGATGATAAGATTCTAGATTTTGAGTAAATTCTGTAATGAGACTTTTATGGGGCCTTTTGAAAGGGATGTATGTATTTTGCATATTCAAGGGCATCAATAAAGAAAGACTAGAGTCTGGACTGTGGTAGGTAGCCTCTAAGATTGCCACCAATGATCCCTGACCCTAGATAGTATCTTTATCTAATATTCTTTGCTTCAGTGTGAATTTGAATTGATTTAATGATGTTCACTGATGAATAGACTATAGCAGAACTGATAATATATCACTACTGAGATTAAATATAAAACTTTTTTTTTTTTTTATCATGAGTGTTCTTCCCCAATCACTGTCTCAGAATACTTACTGACTCTGGAAAAACCAGATATCACTCAGGTAACAAATGGAGAGGCCCTTGTGGTGAGGATTTGAAGTGTTTGGTTGGCAGACAGTGAAGAAATCGGGTCTGCCTACAATCATGTTAGTGAGCGTGAAAGCATACCCTGCTCCAATTAGGTGTTCAGGAGAGACAGCAATCTTAGCCTATTCTGGAACTTCACTCTAATTCTGCAAGGAACGTTGAGCCAGAACTACTCGGCCAAACCACTCCCAGATTCCTGGTCCAGAGAAAATGTGAACAAAATGAATGTTTGTTGTTCTAAACTGTTAAATCTGGGTCAATGTATCATGCATCAATTGATAACTTACACAATTTTTCTGACAAACCAACAACTCTGTTACCCTTTCTCTATATACCATGGAACAATGAGTCTGACCTATCTGAACTGTGGCAAAACAGTGATAAAGTAATAAAAAGGAACTATAGATTACAACATTCTGAATAATGTAGACAAGTTAAAAACTCAGTTAATCAGTTTGTTCTTTTTCCTTTATTTTTCCATAATAGTTTATTGTCAAATTAGTTTCCACATAAAACTCAGTGCTCATCCCCACAAGTGCCCTCCTTGATGCCCATCCCTCCTCCCCCCCACATCCATCAGTCCTCAGTTTTTGTCAGCATTCAAGAGTCTCTCATGGTTTGCTTCTCTCCCTTACCCACCATATCCCCCTTTCTTCTCCC
>NW_024082160.1:274945-308241 GCF_003009895.1 Hyaena hyaena
ACAGGCAGAAGGGATAAGAAGCTTTTTTCAAAGAGGTAAAGGGTAGAATATGGTTGGATAGGTGAGAGAAGGATGCTGGAATTATCCAGAGAAACTATATAGTCTAATTACTCCTGAGAGAAAGAGGTGAAAATGTCGGTAGGTGTAGAATTTACGTTTACAGAATGGACTCTTGATTGTTTAAGCAAGCTGGAGATCAGAGTTAATCAGGCCAGTGTTCTGGGAAAAAGAGAGAAAAGAGAAAGAAGAAGAAAAAAGAAAAAAAAAAAAGGGAGGCGGGCACCTCTCAGGCAGGGATGGGCGTGGCGTGATCCACTGCCTCAGGCGGGAGCTCTGCCTTGGCGGTTGTGGGGAGGAGAGTGACGGTGCTCCAGTCCCTTCTTGAACCAAGAGCTGCACCTCACTTTTTTGGGCGTGTAAACTCCCTGTACCTGGGCACAGCCAAAGTTGGTTGCACTCTTCAACCCAGGGCAGTTCCAGTCTCTAAATCCCAGTCCGTGCACCCCCCTGAAATTGCCTTAAACACAGCTTCCCAGGCAATCCCCTCGGGGCAATTCCAGGCCCCCTGCCGAGCTCTCAGGGTGGAGACAGAATTGCTGCTTCCTTCTCTGGGTCAGGCTGGCGAGCATTGGCGGGGGCTTGCCTCCGGGTGCGCCGAGTCTGCTGGAGTGAGGAAAACCAGGTCCCTCTATGGCTCATCACCCAAAACACGAACTCACAGGCAAATTACCCAGTTTTTAGTTCTTTGCCTTCCCTCTAGAGTTCCAGCCAGCCAGGAGGGCGGACGCCCGGTGTCCGCGCGGCTCTTTAAGGGGCCCCAGCCGCCCGGGAGCTACAATGGCAGCAGGCGTGCCACCACTCTGAAGTCCAGCCGCCAGGAGCCCCCACAAAGAAGCAGTTTGTTTGCTCGCCCCCCCCCCCCCCCCGGGACCAGTTTGCACGAGGGGACCTGGCATGCATGTATTTGGCAAGTACGGTCTTTCTATGCACCAAGCGGAGGTTTTTTCCTCACCCGAGCGGAGGTTTTTTGTTTCAGCCTCTCTTTTTCCCCTCTCACTCCCCATAGAGGGTAGAGGGGGATCGCCTCCCACCCTGGAGTCTCCAATCCCGGCCCGATTTTATCTTCCCCGGTTTGCACTCACATTAGAAGGCTCTCTCAGTGGATTCTGTGTCCTTTTTTTCCCAATCTCTCAGGTTTTGTAAGGTTTCCAATGGCTTCAGATCTTTTCTGTGTGATGTATGGGCACGAGTGCAAGTACGGAGCTCCTTACTTCTCCGCCATCTTGCCCCTCCCTCCAGTTTGTTCCTTTTCCTAACATTAGGCCAGAATTTTTTTTTTTTTTTGAATAAGCATGCCATTCAAATAGAACTTTGTATCTTCTCTACCTATAATTTATCTGAGACAGGAAAAAATTTTTGAGTTTAAAAAAAGTTAAAATAATAATTAAATGTGAACTTTGTGTCATTCCCCTAATGTAAGTAATTTTAAGAAGCTAGTTATGGGGAACCTGGGTGGCTTAGTCAGTTGAGCATCCGATTCTTGATTTTGGCTCAGGTTATGATCTCACATTTCTTGGGTTCAAGCCCTACACTGGGAGCTGAGCTGACAGTGTGGAACCTGCTTGGGATTCTCTTTCTCCCTCTCTGTCTGCCACTCCCCTGCTCAGGGTCTCCCTTTCTCCCTCCCTCTCTCTCTCATAAATAAATAATGAAAAAAGAAAATAGTTTAATTCCAATAATATTGTTTCTGTTTACATCTCTTCATTTCCAATTCTAGATGCCTCTATTTTCTATTTTACACCGTACTTATTTCTTTCTTTATATATACACTATCATTTAATTTTAATTAAACATAACTCATCATTACTGAGTGATTTGAAATGAATTTTATACAAATTTGTTTGTGTAAACAACTACGTGCATTAGTCATAGGGTAATTTTACTCAAGTTAGTGACACAGAAAACCATTTTAAAATATTAGGTAAGGAACATATAACATATACACATGTATATACACATACATACATATATATACATACTATATATATATATAGTATATATATATAGTATATAGTATACATATATACATATATAGTATGTATATATTTAGACATATGTATATATATTTTAGAAAATATCTAGAGAAACAATCAGTTATGGTGCCAATTTAAAGAGATAAACTTCGTTAGAAAAAATATTTCACCCATTGCCAAGTGTCTATTATCCATCAGACACTTTAATGGTTGCTGTACAATGGTGAAAAAAGCTATGATTCAGTCCCTCATGGAACTTCCATTGTAACCACAAAGGATAGAGAGCAAATAATAATCAAAGTAATAAAGTGAATTTTGTAGTAGATTAGAGGATAGTAAAAGCTATGGGGAAAAATGGAACTAGAAAAGTGGAGTTGGCTGGAGTTACAAGTTGTGACTTTAAAAAAAGGGTGGAAATTGAACAAAGACTTGAAATGTTTGTAGGAGATAGCCATCTCGATGTTAGGAGTAAGAGCATTGCAGGAGGAGGGGGCGGGCAGTGTAAATGCTCAAAACCCTGTCACAGGGCTGGTGTGTTCTCAGAGCTGCCCAAGGCCAATGTATGGAGTGAGGTGAGTGAGTAAAAAGGTAAACATAGGCCAAATTCTGTAGGCCTTTGAAGTCCATTTTCAGGACTAGTTTTTATTCTGTGCAAACCATAGCAAGACTTTAAACAGAATATTCATTTACTCTGATTTATAATTTCAAAGGATTATACTTTCTGCTGTTTTGAGAATAAACTGAGAGGAAAAGTGCAAACTTGTTGCAGAGAAAATTTTCAGGTGTCTCTTGCATTAATTCAGGTAAAATAACATTAACTCTAATGGAAGTAGTAATGAAGGCAGTAAGAAGTGGGTGGACTCTGGGTAATTCTGAAGACCAAGTCCACAGTTTCCTAGGATACAATTCTGGTGCAAAAGACAGGGGAAGACACAATGTGATTTTACAGTTCAGAGACTGAGTAGCTGAAGGATGGGTTGCTATCAACTGAGATAGGTGAGCAAAGTAGTTACAGGAGGGAATGAGAGTCCATTCTGGACATGCTACATTGGAGTTTTATTTTTTTTTTAGAAATCCAAATGGAGTTGCCAGTTATCACGTCAAATTGTATATCTTAGTGGGGCGTTCAGAAAACAATCTATGAGAGACTTACAAATTCAGGATTTGTGGCTATTCAAATATTTGAAATGGTGAAACTGGATAATATCACTAGGGAAAAGGGTTTAGATGTAGAGAAGACAATGCTACTAAAGAATGCACTTTGAAGCCTCCAATGCGGAAGTAGAAGAGAAAAGGAGCTTTCAAGAAAGGACACTGAAAGTTGTAATAAGTGAAATAGACCAAGAGGACCTGCCGAGTTGTTTGACCCATGAGGTGGACTTAGGGCACCAAAAAGACCAGACTAGCACAGTACTTAAACAAAAATCATTGCCATTATTTCTTCCAGCTTGTGTCATTTGAAAGTTTTTTTTTTTTTTTAATGCTGGGTACATTCTCAAAATTAGTGGGTGGTTCTAAACCAATTTCTTGCATTGTTGAGAAGGAAATGCAGCACTTTGAAGTGTAAAAGGCTGAAATGCAATGATTATTTGATATATTTTTCACTTGAGCTGAGACATTTGATCCTAACTTTCTCTCCCCGGTGAACCCAGACTTTGGCTCCATTCTCTGAGCTGATTACTGAGGCCCAGTGAATGGCTCTAATGAATTATAGTGGGAACTCCCCAGTGGTTATTGATTTCATCTGGCTCACTGAACAGAAATAAGCACTTTCTAATTTGTTGTGACACTGAATAGATGTGTTTATTTATTAAAGGATGTTGTAATGGCAGCATGCCACCTTGTCAGAAGAAAGAGCAACTTTCCTTTTCAGGAACAGAGAAAATATCAAGCAAAGAAGGGCAAATCAGAGTTAGCTACAAGAACCCAACCAGTGACAATCTATGTAGTCTTGAAATACGACAGAAGAAAAGAGAAACTAAAATTAGATTCAAGTACCTCTGAGTTTCTTCCCAACTCTGCCACTCATTAGCTTTGACTTTTGGCAATTTACCCAACATCTTATTATCAGGGTTTTCATCACAGACATGTGGATGATGACAACAGCTTCAAGGATGATTATATGCACACACTGAAAATAAGTGAGTGATGGCAAAGTTTAAAGTGGTACATAAATATAAAATGTTCTCATTATTATTAGTGACAAGATTTCCAGTGCCCTTAATCCAGCTAATATTAAAGCCAGAACAACTGTTATTACTCCTGGCATTTATGCATTCCTTGAACTTTTGAGCTTTCTTGAGTTTTATATTTAATACCTTGTTGAAGTTCACCACAATAGTATCAGACTCATGCATTTGTAGGGAAATAACCCAAAATATCAAAATTATGTAAGGCTTCCAGTTGCAAAGATCTTATTGAGGGATTACTGTATTACAATTAAAGACAAAACATTTTCCTAGAAAATACATTGTTATCAAAAAGAAATATAGTGTCTATAAAAGGATATTTTAAATAGGGCTTGTTCATAGATTGTGATGGATATTTTAAAAAGTTAATACTATAATAAGAACAGAGGTATATAATGAAAACATGAAAAATGTATGTCTTCTACGTCCCAACTCAACATTTTCATTTATCTTTCTCTTGAGAAAAAATAATGAAATGTGTTTTGTGTCTACCTATTAATCCAAGGGGAGTGAGGAAAACAAGTCTATATCATGTTTCTAAATATACAGTTGTTTGGTACTGTGTGAGTAATAATTTGGATGATGGACAAACTGTATATTAACCAATAAGGAGCCTATGTGGAAGCAATATTGAATCTATTCCTTCAACTTTGACTTTCTCTCAAAATTTTATAGGTCCTCCTATAAACCAAGAATAGATTTCTCCCTGACTCATTCCATATTTACACTTCATGTGTTGTGTTTACATCTGTGTGTGTGTGTGTGTGTGTCCATACGTTTCCTTAAATGATAGCATAATGGTAGATAGGATCTATTTAAAACTCATCAGGAGTCTTTTTTTTTTTTACAATCATATATATTTTTCAATGATGATAAAATATACATAACATAAAATTTACCATCTTAACTATTTTTAATGTACAATCCATTAGAATTAAGTACATTTACACTGTGGTGCAACCTATATCTAGAATTCTTTCTATCTGGCAAGATGGAAACTCTGCTCCTGTTTTTTCTTATAAGAATTTTATAGTTTTAGGTATAATATTTATATATTTGATCAAATTTTAGTTAATTTTTGAATATAGTAAGGTAAAATTACAACTTCATTATTTTGCATGGGGTTATCCAGTTTTACCAATACCATTTCTTAAAGTAACCATCTTTTTCTGTTGAATTGTTTTAGTATCCTTGTTGAAAATCATTTGACAATAGAGTAAGCATATCTTTCTTGGCTCTTCATACTTTTCTATTGGTCAATATATCTGTTTATATGACAATAACTACTGTTTGATTACTGTACTTTTGTACTAAGTATTGACATCAGGAAGCATGAGATGTCCAACTTTGTTCTTTTTTAAGATTGTTTTGGATATTTGGGGTCCCTTGAGATTCCGTGAACTTTAAGATGGATTTTTTTATTTCCCCAAAAAATACCATTGGGGATTATGGGGATTACATTAGATTTGTAGATTGTTTTGGGAAT
Organism: Hyaena hyaena; assembly: GCF_003009895.1. Classification (NCBI taxonomy): domain Eukaryota; kingdom Metazoa; phylum Chordata; class Mammalia; order Carnivora; family Hyaenidae; genus Hyaena; species Hyaena hyaena. The sequence continues at coordinate 280,654 of NW_024082160.1, forward strand.
TAGTGACATCGTAACAGTAGTATGTCTCCCAATCTATGAACAAGGGACATTTCTCCATTTATTTGTGGCTTCTTTTTCAGCAACATTTTGTAGTTTTCAAAATGTAGTTTGTACAAGTCTCTTACCTCCTTGTTTAAGTTTAGTTTTTTATTCTTTTTGATGTGGGACCAGCTGAACTCTGTAGTACCGAGTTCATGTTGGAATCATCTACGTTGATAAAAGGATCTGGCTGGATATTTTCTGGGACTATTCTTTTTAACAGGGGTCAGAAATTGTGGCCAACTTGCTTTTGTAGTGTCATGCTCATGTTGTAATTACCCATGCAGATAAAAGAGGGGGTCTGGGGAATCCCAGGAGCCCCTCTTTTCACTGGGGCACTGGAGAGCTATGTTGGTAGATCTTTCTGAATCTCCTTGTAGACCCTTTTATCATCTGCTTGATGTACTTCTCTCTGGAAATGCAGTTTCTTCAGGATGTCATCATCAGGGACTTTAACTGTAGAAATATCTCAGAATCACAATTTTCTTTTAAAGCAGTCTATTTGATAAATTCAATGTTTCTAACTTGGATAAATATGAGATTTACATAATTTTTACAACTCTGAACTTTACTAATTTGATAAGTGGTAGAATTTTGAACCTAAACATTAGAATCAAACAAGTCCTAATCCCCAGCACCTGTGAAGGAGATGATTATGTTATGTTATGTGACATGATTACTCTAAAAAGGGAGGAAATTATCCAGATGGGCTTAAATTAATCACATGATCTCTTAGCTAGCTTTCTCTAGCTGATAGCAGAAAAGTAAGACAAAAAGGAAAGATGGGTATAGCAGAAGTGCTATCAGAGATATCAAGCCAAGCAAGAGTTTAGTATGCTGTTGTTGCTTTGAACTTGAAGGTGGCCACATATGAATGAATGTGGAAAACCATCAGGAGCAGAAAGTGGTCCTTGGCTGACAGACACCAAGAAAAAAGGACTTCTAATCTATAACTACAAGGAACTAAATTTTGCCAACATTTGGAATGAGTTTAGAAGGTTCTTTCCAGGTCCTACTAATAAGAGCCCAGGCCAGTCATCACTTTGATTTCATCCTTGTGGTATCCTAAGAAAAACTCTAGCCAGCCAAACTGAACTTATGATGACCTCAAGACATTTGTGATGTTTCAAGACATGAAGTTTGTGATAAATTTTTTATGCTGTAATAGAAAACTAATAAAGGACCCAAACAGCACTGGGCACATGGAAGGTACTCAGTGCTTTTTGAAAGTTATAGCATTTTTGTTTTGCAGAAACAGTGATTTTATATACATTTGTCTACAAGAACAAAACTGTTACCATACAAGGTATAACTGAAAGCCACTCTCCTCAAGAGGGTTTCTCTGAAAATCCTTGTGCAAAGGGTATTTTTTTCCTTTTGAACTACCACAATGGTTTTATTTTTATCTTTTTACCACACTAACTGCTTTTTGATGTTTTTAAAAATTTTTTAATGTTTATTTATTTTTGAGAGAGAGAACCAAAACAAGAGCAGGGGAGGGGCAGATAAAGAGGGAGACACAGAATCTGAAGCAGCCTTCAGGCTCTGAGCTTCTAGCACAGAACCCGACGTGGGGCTCGAACTCACAAACCAGGAGATTGTGACCTGAGCTGACATTGGATGCTTAACCAGCTGAGCAACTCAGATGCCCTTTGCATTTTGATGTTTATAAAAATTATGTGTAGATATATTCAGAACTAGGTGACACATCCTTTAAGAGTATAGACTGGACTTTACTCATCTTTACCTCTGATCTTATTAGCTGGGCCAGTTACTTGGGCATATTTGTATCTCCTCAAATATTTATTGAATAAACGCATATTTACTGATCCATTACTTGATATATTCTACAACAAATATAGTCAATTGGCAAAAGATGTCTTATTTCTAAAATTATAACTAACAATGGAAAATCAGCTGACAATACCTGTGAAATAAACATTTGCTATTAAATAGTGAGATATGCTATAAGAAGAATATTCATCTTACCACTACTAATTCCATTTTGAGTGCACCATTTCATTTGTAGCTGTCTAATTGTCTAATTTATTTCCTATCTTACAGGTGAACTAATTTTCTAGCTGCTTTAAGGTAGCAGGTGTCCCATTAATGTAAACCCAGAGAAAAAGTTTTGGGAAAATATTAAACATTAAGATTAAACCTTTAATGTGAATAATTCTCCTCCATTTGAAGAGGGTCAAAGGTCATCAATAATCATTAATGATACCTGACAAGGGCAATGTAATTTAAAAACAGTTGTTGAAGAATCTTTAAAAAACATTTACCTTAATATTTGAGAACTTATTTAGTTTTGTTTTTTTCTGTTTACTTTTTACTTTTATTTTTTAATATAACTTACTGTCAAGTTGGTGTCCATATAACACCCAGTGCTCATCCCAACAAGTGCCTTCCTACATGTCCATCACCCTTTTCTCCTCTCCCCCACCCCTCCCATCAACCCTCAGTTTATTCTCTGTATTTAAGGGTCTCTTATGGTTTGCTTCCCTCCCTCTCCTTAACTATTTTTTCTCTCCTTCCCCTCCCCTATAGTCCTCTGTTAAGTTTCTCCTGTTCCACATATGAGTGAAAACATATGGTACCTGTCCTTCTCTGCCTGACTTATTTCACTCAGCATAATTCCATCGAGTTCCATCCATGTTGCTACAAATGGCCAGATTTCATTCTTTCTCATTGCCATGTAGTTTCATTGTATATATAAACCACATCTTCTTGACCCATTCATCGGTTGATGGACATGTAGGCTTTTTCCATGATTTGGCTATTGTTGAGAGTGCTGCTATGAACATTGGGGTACCTGTGCCCTTATGCATTAGCACTCTTGTATCCCTTGGGTAAATTCCTAGCAGTGCTACGTCTGGGTCATGGGGGAGTTCTATTGTTAATTTTTTGAGGGACCTCCATACTATTTTCTAGAGTGGCCGCACGACTTTGCATTCCCACCAACAGTGTAAGAGGGTACCCGTTTCTCCACATCCTTACCAGCATTTATAATCTCCTGATTTGTTCATTTTAGCCACTCTAACTGGCATGAGATGGTATCTCAGTGTGGTTTTGATTTGTATTTCCCCAATGATGAGTGATGTTGAGCATCATTTCATGTGTCTGTTTGCCATTTAGATGTCCTCTTTGGAGAGTGTCTATGCATGTCTTCTGCCCATTCTTTCACTGGATTATTTGTTTTTTGGGTGTGGAGTTTGATGAGTTCCTTACAGATGTTGGATACTAGCGCTTTATCTGATATGTCATTTGCTACTACCTTTAAAGAGTTCAGAATCTACATGTTTACCAGTTCTTTATCTTATCACAGAGGTGAATGACTTATATGGAAGAGTACCAAAAGTTTACATTTTTCTTTGCTTTTTCAGATCTGAAAATAAATATAAAGGAAGAAAATAATGTTAGTTCTACTATTTATATAAATTTTTGTTTTAAAGTAGATTTTTAGACTAAATATAATGATAAAAAGCAAAATTGGAATGTTAAATAAATGACTCAAATTTCTACTTACCACAGGAATAAATATATGCTTTTAGAAAGGCCAAAATTAAGGTTTTCAGAGAGAATTGACTACAAAATTTAATTAAACAAATAAGAAAATAAAAAATTCACAGACTTTTAAAAATAAAAATAAACATTCATGGCTATAAATGAAGTTTTAAAATTGATTTAAAATTAAAATTACATACCTTTAGGAAACTCATTATTGTGGTTAAAATTATTTCCCTTTCCAAATTTTACTTTTTTATATTCTTAAAAAGTTTCATTTTTCTCAGGAGGCTAAACTTTCATTTGTTGTAAACCAATTCGTTTATGTTGTGTGACAATAAAAATCTGGCTTAGTGTCATTTAGAATAATTTTCACTGTGGTAATTCTTTCAAATATAGTACTCCATAAATAAAAATTATATATATATATATATATTTAGATTTGCATATTCAGTTGTTATTATCATCATTTTAATGAAAGTAGAGTCATATAAGGAAAAAGCAAAGACAGTAGAGTAAAAAAAAAACCAAACAAACCCAAAAACAAAATCCTAGCTATTCCTAGATTTTAACACCTGAGGATATACTTGAACTAAAGAGGTAAAAAGAAAGTAGTCTGTGTTAAGGTAAATAATACAATTAATGATTAAGGCAAACACATAAAGATGGAAAATAAGCTTGACCTGAAAGACCTATAAAGAAAAGTTTGTTATTATTTGAGTGTCTTGGCTATGTACTGACAGCTCAGAGCCTGAAACCTGCTTAGGATTCTGTATCTCCTTCTCTTTCTTTACCTCCCCTGCTCATATTCTGTCTCTCTCCTTCAAAAATAAATAAACATTAAAAAAAGAAGTAATAAGACAAAATTAATAATTTAAAAATGTAATGATAATAAACAATCATCTAGTTTGCCCAAAGACTATAATCCCCAAAGGCTAACCATTGAGATAACATTCATATCTTACTTTATAGTTAGTACTGTGATTATCAATATTATTCAAATCAACATATGCAAGAACCTTAAAGTTTACAAAACATATATGTTTTTCTTCATATATGAAGAAACTTAGTCTCAGAGAGTTAAAATGGATTGACTCATAGTACATAAGATTATAACAAAGAGCTACAAACAAGTCAGTAATCCACATCATAGCCTTGGAAGATTTACTTTATAATCCAAGCTATATTCTCCACATTGCCCTGCCACCAAAGAATATACATATACTAATTTATTATAAAAATTATAAATGACATTATTGAAAACTGTTAATTTAAACAATTTTTTTGGTAGTGAATAGGATAGGGAATCATTTCCTTGACCTTGAGGGCAAGTCAGTCCCAGAATACATTATTTATGTGTGCATTTCTGTATAAAAGAAGTTGAATATTATCAATAGTGAGAAAGCCCTAAATTTTTCACCTTCTAGTGTCAGTGTGGTAACCCTCTCCTTGAGTGTGGGCAAGATCTGTGGCTTTGAAACAATAAAGTACAGGAAAAGGATGGGATGTTATCCCTGAGATTACATTCCATCATATAAGTCTTCATTTTAGCAGATTGGAGCATGAAATTCTCCTGGATGGCTTGGTAAAGTCAATGTCCATGTCCAGAAAGTCCCTAGGGGCATAGTTGGCCTGTCTCTGGGACAGGAGACCAGCCTCCAGCCCACACCCAGCAAGAAGCAGGGGCCTTCAGTCATAGCCACAAAGAAATGACCTCTGGCAACAATCTGAATGAATTTAAAAGCAGATTCTTCCACAGTCCAGCTTCCAATGGGAGCACAGCCTACCTAACACTTTGGTAGTAACCCCTGTGAGATCCTCAGTAGTGGGTGCAACTAAGCCCTACCAGACTATGCCATATAGATTCTATGTGATAAGAATTGTGTGCTCTTTAGCCACTAATTCTTGTAAACTTTTTATGTAGCAATAGAAACCCAGTATTGGTTTTGGTGCCAGAAGTGGGTTGCTTCTGTAATAAAACCTAAAAATGTGGGCATAGTTTTGGAATTTGCTAGTGGGTGGAGGTTGCAAAGAATTTGAGAGGCATGGTAGAGAAAGCTTAATTACCTTGAACAGGCTGTTAGTAGAAGTATGGACTTGAATATGCTCAAAGTGAGAGCCCAGAAAGAACATGTTATTGGAAGATGGAGAAAGTGAGTTATTCTGTGGTAGCAGAATTTAGGAAACTATCTCCTACAATTAAGTGCAAGGCATAACTGGTAAGTGGTGGCATTGGTTATAGAGGAAAGGGGATTTCTAAACCCATGTATTGAAGGTGTTGCCTGTTTCGTTGTTCTTTCTCCCTGCTATTTATTGCAGAATGATAGATTAGAGAGACAAATTGAGGGTAAATGTTTAAAAAAAAAGGTATCAGGATTATAACCTGGAAACCTCCTGAAGGATTTAAAGGTGGGAATAATGAGATCCCATTTATATTTTAGAAAATGGCTCTTGGAATGGAATGATCAAAGAACAGAAGTGATACTGACTAAGGATACTGGTTAATTCCTACTCATAATAAAAATTAACAATCATTTTATTTAGAAAGTCTTCCATAAGCCCCCAGTCAAAGCCCACTCCTCTTTCCTGAACTGCCATTGGTATCTACAAAACTCTCTCTAATACTTTTGATATTTGTGTGTAATTATTGAAGAATTTGTCTGTATAAAAGACAGACTATTTCTTTTGAGCACTTTATTATTTTCATATCCCAGCTGTAGCAATTTCCTACCAATTTAGTGGTTAAAAAACAATGAATTTATTGTCTCACTGTTCTTGAGGTCAGAGATCTGAAATTAATCTTACAGGTTAATATCAAGGTTTTGGCAAAACTGCGTTCCTTTGGGAGTTCCAGGGGAGAGTGTTTTCTTTTTATCTTATTTTTCTTTCTCTTCTTGTTTTTATTTTACTATAGTTGGCACACAATGTTACTTTACTTCCAGCCGTAAAATGTAGTGATTCAACAAATTTATATATTATGCTATGCTCACAAGTGTAGCTACCCTCTGTCACCATACAATATTCGTGCAATACCATTGATTATATTCCCTATCCTGTATACTATATTCTCATGACTTATTGTTCCATAACTGGAAGCCTATATTTTCCACTCCCCTTCACCCATTTTGCTAATCCACCCCGCCATCACTCTTCCCTCTGACAACCATTAGTTTGCTCTCCATATTTATGGTTCTGATTCTGCTTTTTGTTTCTGTTTATTCAGTTGGTTTGATTTTTTAAATTCCATATATAAGTACAGTCATATATATTTGTCTTTCTGAGTCTGACTTATTTCCCTTAGCATAATCCCCTCTAGGTCCATCCATAATGCTGCAAATGGCAAGATCTCATCCTTTTTTATGGATGAATAAAATTCCTCTGTGTGTGTGTGTGTGTGCGTGTGTGTGTGTGTGTGTGTGTGTGTGTATCTCACATCTTTATCCATTATTTTTCAATGGACACGGGATATTTCCATATTTTGGCATAGTATAAATATTGCTGAAATAAACATAGGAATAAGCATATATCTTTTTGAATTAGTGATTTTGTTTTCTTTCAGTAAATGCCCAGTAGTAGAATTATTGGATAATAAGACAGCATTTGAGAACCTCTTTTCTTGGTGTTTCCTTGGGCATGATCCTTCAATCATCTTCAAAGCACATCACTACAATGTCTTCTGTCATCATGGCTCTCTGACTGTATCTCTGTTGTTTCCCTCTTTCCCTTATAAAATCCCTTGTGATTACACTGGCCTTTCTTAAATAATCCAGGATAATTTCCCCCATCTCAACATCGTTATTTAATCACATTTTCAACGTTCCATTTGCCATGGAAGGCGACTTATTCATAGGTTCTGGGAATTAGGCTGTGAACATCTTTGGGAGGGGAGCATTATTCTGTTTACCATATGCAGAGTTTATGGTTTTCTGCTCCATCTTCCCTGTCTAGCATTGTTCTAAAGGCATGGTGGTACCACAATACTTAAATAATCAAATGTTGGTTGATACAATAAATATGTAACCAACTTCTAGCCTTTTTTGTTTTTAACGTGTCACCTTATCTTGCCATGATGTTATGCTCTCTAGCTCTCCTGGATCTTCTGGTGGCCTCAGTGAAGCTGGCTTCACTGTTCAGCAATAGAGGAATCTAACCATTATTTTTGATGTAGTGACACTACAATCCTGTTAGCCCTGTGACAGAGTGATATTGGAAAAGCCTCAGCCCTATCTCTTCATTCTCCATATCATCATTTTAGAAGTTTATAGGAATGTAACATTTCATAAAGTTCTAATGTTTCCTGTTTGGCACACAGGCTTCTTGGAGAGGATTCTGATACTTTTCCCTGTCTCTAAATCTTCTTCAAGTCTCTATGCTGTCATTCTCATGCCTTTAAGAGGTCCTGCTCTTTACCACAGCATCCTTTACCACAAGAAATCCCTTTTTCCTAAGATTGATCATTTTGTTTCCATTTCTTCACATCTTACTTTGTCATCATAAAAGTACTTTTCTATATTTCTACCTGCCTCATGTGTTCCCCAATTTTATCTGATTAATTTCAGTCATTGCATGGAAATCCTCATATAGATCACAAACCTCCATAGTTTTCACTGAATCCTCAAAATATGTTTAATTATACACATCTGTTGTGATATGATAAATTGATCATGGCAGAGAGATTTTCAGGAGCATTTTATCTCCTTTTGAGACACTATATGTGAAACTTATCAGAGAGGTATGGTGAATTGATATTTGGCAAGGCACAATTGTAAGCTTCTATTTCCTAGTTGATTAAACACCCTGAAGAACCAGTGTTCATATCCTTCCAAGGTCATGTCAACTACAATGAAAAGTTTTAAGTAAACTAGTGCCTCTGGGTAATTCCTATCACCCATTGTTTCATCTATCAGTCACTGGAAATAAGTATGTTGTTCCTAGATGCTTTGGAATGTTCTCTCAGACTAATAAATTCTTACAAGGCAAATCAAAGCTGTCTTGATGTCATCTTCAATCACAGGCATTGAATACCACTGCTTATCAAGTCTAAACACATAATACAAAATCACAAGAATAGCATTAGGCAATTTTGGATGCAAGATACAGCATTTACTTATGAAAATATATCCAGCCTTTTAAAAATAAAATTCTTGCAGTTAAGATGGAATCAATAGTGCCCAAATGGGATAGGTATTTAGACTGCAAGATAATTCTTTTTAAAATTTTTTAATCTTTATTTATTTTAGAGGGAGGGAGGGTAGGGAGAGAGGGAGACACAGAATCTGAAACAGGCTCCAGACTCTGAGCTGTTAGCACAGAGCTCGATGCGGAGCTTGAACTCACAAACCATGAGATCATAACCTGAGCTGAAGTCAGATGCTTAACTGACTGAGCCACCCAGGCACCCCACAAGATAGTTCTTTAATGTAATCTGTTAGTTTATAAAATTCAGAAAAAATAAGTCCTCTAGATTATTTTATGAAATGTCATGAATGCTATGGTAGTGTTTAATTATATTTTCTCTGGGTGGCAATAATTATAGTGATGATAGAAGACATTTATTGGTTGCTAAATTGTTCTATACATATTAATATAGTGTATATGTAATATAATTATTTAGCTACTATTTTCTCCCCATTTTACAATAAGAAGAGCAGAAGAAAGTTTAGAAAAATTAAGTGGTTTCTCACCAGTGTTTCAAAATTAAATGAGTGATGAAGCTGGACTTTATTCCACACTCAGATACCTCCAGACCTTGACCTGGACAATCATAGAAAGAGAAAGTTTTTATTGCTCCCTTGGACTGACTCCTCAAATTGATTCCCTTCTTTTTCTTTGAGTTACTGGTGAATTCTAGAAATATGAAATGGAAGAAAGAGGAGACATAAGAAGTTACTTACTTACTTTTTGTGTTTGATTTATTTATTTGTTCATGTTTTGCTTTGCATTTTAATGCAACAACCTGAGGTCTATTAGAAAGTTAGTGGATGGAGCGCTTGATTAAGTGTCAACTTCGGCTCAGGTCATGATCTCACAGTTCCTGGGTCGAGCCCTGTGTCAGGCTCTCTGCTGACAGCTCAGAGCCTGGAGCTGCTTTGGATTCTGTGTTTCCCCTCTCTCTGCCCCTCCCCTACTCACACTCTGTCTCTTTCTTTCAAAAATAAATAAACATTAAAATTCTTTTTAAAAAGTTAGTGGAAAGGGAATGGGTAATAGAAGGAAAAGAAAGATTTGATGGAGAAGATAAGGAATAGACTATGATGAAGTAGCCAATGGAATCATCTATTCCTCTGAGACAGAACACAAGAAAGTAAAAATGGGCGTGAGATACCCAGGTCTGCAGGACAGAAATAAGGCAGCTTATCTGTATTTGCTTCAGCTCCTTTTGGGTAGGCACTCTGCATGAGCAGTGAGGAATGAAGACTATGAGAGTCACAGGACCTGGATAAAAAGCTAACTGTTTTCAAATATTTCACGGGTCAACTAAAAAGACCTAGAAAAACTGTGATTTACAAATATACAGGCTTGTTGTTGCTCTTGTAGTGCATGTGTTCACTCCTGTGTGTTTGTGAATGTGTGTTAATCTGGTTGTAGAGTCAAAGAAAACATTTACCCTGGCTTCGTTAAGGTTTAGAAGATTTACAGCCAGGCTCTGTGGTTGATACACTTAAAAGTTCCAGCCAGAAGGTCCGTAAAGACAACTTTGCACCTCATGCTGAATAGAGAAAGAAAATAAAAGCAGTATGTGGTCAATGGCCCATAGGAATATAGAAGTTCTAAAGTTTTATTTATAAAGAACAGCAGATATTGTGAAAATAAGTCTGTCCATGTGCTAGAATGATAATAGTTTAGATAAAATACTGCTATGTTATATTAATACATCAGCCATGGAATTTGCCGGTTACTGTGACATACTAAATATACTCATAAAGTTTGGTTGTCAGAGTGACTGAACTAGAGTGAGGCTTTAAAGAAGGTCAAAGAACTCTGAAGGTGGAGTGTGTCAGTTTCCACACATTAATATAGATAGTACTGAGACTAATAGTTGGAGTAGAAGGATGAGGGCTGTGATTCCAGGGCCACAACTGTCATCGAGAGTGATAGAGTAAACCTGTCACTCAGAAATTCCTACACAATTTCAGGTGACATAAGCCTTAAAAGAGAAATGTTCATGCCTAGTTGTCAGAAATGATACTATGTGGCCATGTCACTCTTTAGCATAAAATATATAGTATTTACTTGTCTTGTTAATTGTTTCCCTTAGCAATATGTAAGCTCCATGGGAACACGTGATTTTTCCTGTTGTGAAAAAATTTGCCTGACATATAGTTAGTGTTCAATGATTATCTGTTAAATGGAAGCTAGAATAATAAATTAAGGAATGATGAAAAGTTGGTAATAGGAAGATAAGAATGTGGGCTCTGCCTTCTGTTCCTATGATAGAAGCATGAGAATAAAGAGCAGATGTATGGTATGTGGTATCTTGTGGGGAAATACAATTTTTAGCAAAGGCAAGGAGGCAAAAGAAGATTTTGACAAATTATATTAGAAAGTGACTAAATCCAAGATGAAAATATGGAAAGTAATAGGAGAAATCAATTAATGGCTAAATAGCCTGCTAATTTGGCAGAGATGAGTAAAAAAATGATGTTAGTTTTATGGGATAAGTAATGGTAAGTAAATTAATATACCATTATATCAATTAGGGTTACAATGAGAAACAGATGCTACATTGAAAGGTTTAGTTGTAGAGAAGATAATAAAGGACTTATTTATAGGGATGTGGGCAAAGTAAAGAAATCCAACAAGAAATGGTAAAGCATCCAGGAATTAGCATCACAGAAAGTCAATGTTGCTTTCCTGAAGGGTAAGGAAAAATTGTAGTGCTATTAAAACTGGCAAAAGTTCTAACTGTGAGATGGGCATCAAGAAGGAACTATTGTCTTAGGTGGAGAATTTCAGCCACTACAAAGAGAAATGGGGGTGGGGGCATAGACACAATTGTCCCCTACTTTCTCCTGCTTATTCCTACTTCCTCTTGGTATTCCTATTGGTGTCAACCATTAACAAAGTCAAACAAGGAGCAATGGGGAGTGGGGAATGAATCTGGAGACACACAACCACTTATCATGATGTTGAACACCAATGGAGGAGAAGGAATATGTGTATGCATTTTTATGTATGTATGTGCATGTAAGTTTGAGAACTGTTTGGTTCATTACGCTACATATGTGAGTGGCCACATTAAGTGGCACATGTGTGTCTTTCATTTGTGGTTTGCATTTTTGTTGGACAGTGCTGATCTAGAGCTACTAAGAAAAAAGGTCTTCACAGAGAATATAAAATTAGGTGAGTCTGGGGATTCCCAGGCTCCTCTTGGTAGACATACAGACAGCTTTCTTCTAGTAGCACTAGCTTTTAATTCCATAATTTTACACAAGCTCTACCTATCTCTATGCCCAGAAAGATATATTGATCAAAGTTATGACTCACAAAGAAATCGCAGTGTATTTTATATTCATGCTTTATACTTTCTATAGGAAATTATCCTTAAAGTTTTATTGAGGTTTCTCAGCTTTTACACTAGATCTTGAACTTTTTGGCTCTGGAATCAATTTATTATTAGCTAAACTGGGAGCCTTGCAATATTTTCAATTCTTATTTTAATATTTTATAGTACTTATTCCACAATACTTATCTACCTAACAACTTGAAATTTGGAAAAATATAATAGGATTTAGGTAAGGTTTGATTATAATTTGTCATTATGCTTTATAATTTGACATTATACTTTCCAAGAAAAAGATACCTGCTTCTTATTCTATGCAAAGCATTGCAATATCCAGTGTTAGATGCTACAAGAAAGACTTGTAGTGGCTGCTCTGAGAATTCACAGCTTCAAAGTATTAGCTTGAGGTAGCTGAGGAATGGCTATTTCAGGATCCTTTCATTTTGGTGGCCCAGTGTGCAACAAACCACTTTGTGTATGTGGTTGCTCAATATTTACATAATTCAATTGGACTAGGAAACATGTACTTCAGAGACACAGGATCTTCTCATCGGTTAGGAAGAGCCGACTGCTGGGCTTTTCCATCTGTCAGTCTTGGCAGAAGCCAATGACAGATAGGGGACCTATTAGGAGTGGAACAAAAAGAATTTTTTTTTACATAGTAAATGCTGGGGGACAAACATTGGAGAGATTACATCAGAATGATAATCACAGTGAAGGAAGCTTGGTGAACCTTATTCATATTATTATTAGATCTATTCTTCATATAGTTATTAATTAATAATACATTTCTGGTTTTAAGAGCTAATTCACCATAAATCTCACATTATCTTTTTCAGGATATATTGCAATTGATATTCTGTCTAAGGAGTTAACTTATGTGAGTGGTGCATGTAGTATACACAATCAAAATTCCTGAGTTGTAGACCATTGGTAGTTTAGGAATTTAACATGAAATAATAATAATAATTAATAATAATAATTGTTTAAAATAAAAATTTTAACCCTTACTTTAAGTTAGGCTATTTTTCTAAGTGGTTTACTTACCTGCACTGATTTAATCATCAAACTAACAGGTAGTAAATTTTAATATAATTATTTTTGGTAGATGGGAACCCAGGACATCAAAAATTTAAGCAATTGCCAATAGTAGATCTAGGGAACATTGTAAGCTAGACTTTGAGTTCACACCCCTTTGGGGACACTAATAAATAAGGTAAAAGACATCCTAAATACATGATCCTGTTTATCTCTGGAATGCAGAGGCTGTGTGGCTACGACTTGCTGAGCCTACTTGAAACAGGAAATGTGGAAAGATCACATTTGAACAAGCCTTTACTCAGTAGGCTTACCCAGTTCCAGGAAGGAACTCTGCTTTATGAAGTATTGTATGTCTAATGTTTTCTTAAAAGTATCAAACTTCTGGAATCTAATCAATTACTTTTCAAGAGATGTGATCTCTAGAACCTTGAGCCTATCATCGAGTAGGGGTTTCTGTGGTTTTCTAATGCTCATTCAGAAAGAGGTAGTACCACTCTCTTAGAAAGGGAAGGAGCATTCAGGAACTATGCAGTGATTAGCATGTAAAGCTCTTCTCACATGCATAAATCCCATTACTCTGAAAATTTAGAGATCATACATGATTTTATGTGTTTATCAACCCATATTACTCATCTTAACCTGGCTAGGGTGACATTTAATAAGTGCTTATCATATTTTAGGTACTGCACACTTTATATTTATCATTTTACTTAATCCTTAAACCAATCCTGGGGGATAAGTATTGCTGTCTTCATTTTTCTGATAGGGAAGTAGAGGGTCAGAGAAACTAATGTGTCTCAAGTCACATAACATCTAAGTGACAGAGTAGGAACCTAGGTATCTGAATCCATAGCTTGTGTATTTAAGCCCTATGTTACATAAAAACACAAGCTCACATTTTAGTTTCAAAGATATAAGGCTTTGGCAAAGGAAAGGGGAAATGATACTTTGCGGGTGAGATATAAATATCAAAAATTCATTATTTATCAAACTGAATTACTCATACATAAGTATTACTTGATGAAGTATATAAGTGAGAATTGGGAAATAAATACATTTTTAAAAATATTTATTTATTTATTTTGAGAGAGCAAGAGACAGAACCCAAGCAGGGAAGGGGCAGAGAGAGAGGGAGAGAGAGAATACCGAGAAATAATGTTTTAAAAATTTGATATTTAGGAGGCATCTGTGTGGCTCAGTTAGAGTGTTTGACTCTTGATTTCAGCTGAGGTCATGATCTCACAGTTCATGGGTTCAAGCCCTATGTCAGGCTCCACACTGACAGCACAGAACCTATGAGATTCTCTCTTTCTTCTTCGCTCTGCCCCTCCTGCTCTCTCTTTCTCTCTCTCTCTCTCAAAGTGGGTGAATAAACTTTAAAAAATGATATTTAGTAAATAGGAATGAGCAGGTTTCATTATATAAGAAAGAAAATTTAATATTTAAAAAGTTTAAACAAAATAAAAGCACTTGTGGGGTGCCTAGGTGGCTCAGTTGGTTAAGTGTCCAACTCTTGGTTTTGGCTCAGGTCATGGTCTCACAGTTTTGTGGGTCCCAGCCCCATGTCAGGCTTTGTGCTGAGGCATAAAACATAACATAAAAACATAAATTTTGCATATCAAGTTTTCTTCATGAATATATCTTTAGTTGGGCACCTAGGTGGCTCAGTGGGTCAAGCATCTGACCTCAGCTCAGGTCATGATTTCACAGTTTGTGGGTTCAAGCCCTGCATCAGGCTCTGTGCTGACAGCTCAGAGACTGGAGCCTGCTTCTGATTCTGATTCTGTGTCTTCTGCTCTATCTGCCCCTTCCCCACTCTTGCTCTGCCTCTCTCTCTCTCTCAAAAATAAATATTAAACATTTTTTTTACAAAAGAATATACCTCTAGCACAAAATGCAATTCTCTCTTCAAGTTTATCAAAGTGCACTCATCCTCAATAAAGTGTTAATTGAAATCTATCTAAAATAATGGATTTGTAGAAGAAACTAGAAATTATTTTTTTACTATAGTTTGTTTTGGTTTTATAAAACACAATTGGATTACTTATTCTCAAAATCCTCAATAAATATTTATAACACCCTTCTGGGTGTATGTTTTGAATGTTTTGTTTTATAGGTTCAAATTGTGTAAAATGGTATAAAAATTACATAACTGGTGTGAAAACATAACTCATAGATATTTCATACTATTTTCTTAATCAAATGTAGTATTTGTAATGGAGTCACTGGCAGGTTTTGTTTGTTTGAAGTTTTGTGTTCTTTGCATCAAACATTTAGGTAGTCAAATTTCCCTGGAGAAGAATAAATCTCTAGGGTTCTGTAGCAGTATTAGAAATATGGAAAATATTATACAGTAAAACTTTGAATTATGAGTAACCTGTTCTGCGAATGTTCTGCACGATGAGCAAACATTTCTGAACAATTTTAACTTGATAAAGGAGCAATGTCTTGCAATAGGAGTAGTATGTGATACTGAACGTCACATAATCACAACTGAGCCAATGGTTCTTGAAATTCGCTTTGATACGCAAGTGCTTTGTTTTAAAAGCATGTTTCCAGAACAAATTAGGCTCTCAAACCAAGATTTTACTGTATATCACTTTTGCCAAGGGTGCCAGGTACACTTAGATATTATAATTATTCTAAGATGATAATTAAAGTATTTATTATAACTATTATGATGCTTAGTGTCTCCGTTTTCCATTTTAAATCTTTTTCCTCCTTATTACATGTCCTGGTCTATTTCTTTTACTATTTTTAGTTAATATACATTATTTCATCATTTCTTTAAATCCCAAGAATGTAATTGTTTTCAATATTAACATAAACTTTTCAATAAACATGATGAAACAAAGTTTTCCCCTATTCTCATTAGTTTAACCATTGTGCAATGGCACATAATATTTGCTATTTGATTATGATTTTGAAAGTTTTGAACATAATTGAACAAAGTCAATGTAATCAAATATATAGCTTTTTTCCTTCATTCATTTCTCCCATTTTTTCTATTTCCTTTTCTCCTACCCTCCTTCCTGTATTCCTCCTCCTGTTAAAAATTTAAAAATCTTTAACACAGATAAATGCTACGGCATTTTAGAAACACTTTGTACTGACTTATGCTCAATTTCAGCAGACTGTTTTTATGAGAAATAAATCAGCATTTATATTTAAATAAGTCACCATCAGAATATAAAAATATCAGTTTAAGTATGTGAAACATTAGAAAAGCCAAATATTTTTCAAACATTTGTGCTTCTGAGTACAGCCATGGGATTGTCTCAAATCTTCCATTTCCCTTCCCCAGAAACTGCCTGAAGGGGCTTTGGGAAAGCAAACTGTTTTTTACCTCTGACTTTTTTCACCTGTCCTGAAGCTAGAGTTCAAATGGAAAGGAGGGTATTGATCCTTCTTTCATCTGAAAGCTATATTTAGTCTGCTCTGGGCTGTGCATCTGAACCATATAATGACAATTCCCACCAGGTCTTAATTGAACTTTGGGACTCAGTTGAGTAGATGACACACTCGAAGTTTCTGGGACCCTGTTTTTACCCAGAGAGTAAAAGACTGGCATCAGCAACCTATGAGACACATTTTTGAATAGCAAGGTCCTGTATCAATGCTATATCATGTTTATAAGAAAACAAAATGGTAACAAAGTGATATCATTATTAGAGCCTTGAAACAACTGAAAATTTCTCTGTATTTTGAGAAAAAGTATTTGCAATGGTTAGTTTCAGGTGTCAGCTTGGCTGGGCTATGATACTTGTTACTCAAGCAAACACTAATCTAGGTGTTGCTGCAGAGATATTTTGTAGATGTGGTTAACATCTACACTCGGTTGATTTTAAGTTAAATAAATCACTGTGATAATGTAGGCGGGCCTCGTTCCTTGAGGAAAGAGAAATCTTGCTTCACGTTTGCAACATCAGCTCCTGCCTGAAAGTTTCGAGTCCCTGACCTGTCCTACAAATTTTGAACTTGTCAGTCACCACAATCCCATGAGCCAATTCCTTGAAATAAATCTCTTCACTTCATAGATGTAGATACAGACACAGATACAGATACAGATGTAGGTTTTTTGCTGGGGAACCCAACTGATGCAGTATTATTTACACAGTGGTCAGTATAAACATCCTCTGCTGACAAAGCTTAGCTTTTTAACATTTCCTAAATGCAAGGTATTATCTAAATTGTTTTATAAATAGAATGTAAACTTATTAAAAATTGCTGTCATAAAACAGGACTGACACATGTCATAATCTTTTTCTTTCATAATACTGGGGTTGCATGATATGATTTTGACTGCAGTAGATAATGATTCACATTCTTTTCATTTTTGTATGTTTGTTTGTTTTTATTTTACATCCAAGTTAGTTAGCATACAGTGCAATAATGTTTTTCAGGAGGTGATTCCAGTGATCATCTCCTATGTATAACACCCAGTGCTCATCCCAACAAATGTCCTCACTAATGCCCCTTACCCATTTAGCCCATTCCTCCTCCCACACCTCTCCAGCAACCCTGTGTGTTCTCTGTATTTAAGAGTCTCTTATGTTTTGTTCCCCTCCCTGTTTTTATATTCTTTTTGCTTCCCTTCTCTTGTATTCATGTGTTTTGTATCTCAAATTCCTTCTATGAGTGAAGTCATAGGATATGTCTTTCTCTGAGTGACTTCACTCAGCATAATACTATCTAGTTCCATCCATGTTGTTGTAAATGGCAAGATTTCATTCTTTTTGATTGCCATGTAATACTCCATTGTGTGTGTGCGTGTGTGTGTGTGTGTGTGTGTATCACAACTTTTTTATCTATTCATCTGTCAATGGACATTTGGGCTCTTTCCATAATTTGGCTATTGTCAATAGTTCTGCTCTAAACTTTGGGGTGCATGTGCCTCTTCGAAATATCACACCTGTATCCTTTGGATAAATACCTAGTAGTATATGACCCAGCAATTTCTGAGTCATAGGGTAGGTCAATTTTTAACTTTTTTAGGAATTTCCATACTATTTTTCAGAGTGGCTGCACCAGTTTCCATTATCAACAGCAGTGTAAAAGAGATTCTCCACACCCTCACCAGCATCTGTTGTTGCCTGAGTTGTTAATGTTAATCATTCTGACTAGGAGAGGTGGGTCTCATTGTGGTTTTAACTTATATTTCCCTGATGATGAGTGATGTTGGGCGTTTTTTCACGTGTCAGTTAGCCATTTGGATGTCTTCTTTGGAAAAGTGTCTATTCGTGTCTTTTGCCCATTTTTTCACTGGATTATTTGTTTTTTGGGTGTTGAGTTTGATAGGTTCTTTGTAGATTTTGGATACTAGCCCTTTATCTGATATGTCATTTGAAAATATCTTTTCCCATTCTGTTGGTTGCCTTTAATTTTGCTGATTGTTTTCTTCATTGTGCAGAAGCTTTTTATCTTGATGAGGTCCCAATAGTTCATTTTTGCTTTTATTTCCCTTGCCTCCAGAGATGTGTTGAGTAAGAACTTGCTGTGACCGAGGTCAAAGAGTTTTTTGCCTGCTTTCTCCTCTAGGATTTTGATGGCTTCATGTCTTACATTTAGGGTTTTCATACATTTTGAGTTTATTTTTGTCTATGGTGTAAGAAAGTGGTCCAGGTGGGGCGCCTGGGTGGCTCAGTCAGTTAAGCATCCGCCTTTGGCTGAGGTCATGATCTCACAGTTTGTGGGTTCGAGCCCCGAGTCGGGCTTTGTGCTGACAGCTAGCTCAGAGCCTGGAGCCTGCTTCAAATTCCTTATCTCACTCTCTCTCTCTGATCCTCTCCTGCTCATGCTGTGTATGTGTATCCCTCTCTCTCATAAATACAAAAAAATATTTTAAAAAACTGCAAATGGTTCAGATTCATTTTTTTGCATGTCACTATCCAGTTTTCCCAACACTATTTCCTGAAGAAATGGTCTTTACTCCATTGGATATTCTTTCCTGCTTTGTCAAAGATTAGTTGACATACATTTGTGAGTCCACTTCTGGGTTCTCTATTATGATGTTCCATTGATCTAAGTGTCTGGTTTTGTACAAGATTAATATTCTTTTTTAAAAATATATATTGTTTATTTTGGGGAGAGAAAGAGAGACAGAGAAAAAGTGCGAGTTGGGGAGGGGCAGAGACAGAGGGAGACACAGAATCTGAAGCAGATTCCAGGTTCTGAGTTGTCAGCATAGAACCCAGCACGGGGCTTGAACCCATGAACCATGAGATCATGACCTGAGCCAAAGTCGAACACTTAACTGACTGAGGCACCCAGGCACCCCAGTAATGATTCATATTCTAAAAATACAACTCTAATATATTTTAACCTGCCTTAACATATTTTGGTCTTTTATACTTCTTAGCCCACACCTCTTTAATTTTGCTATGCTTTAAATTTTGCCTTACTTCTTTGGCATTTTCACTCTTTGTATTTGTTCTATCATTATTAAAATCATTCCTTTAGCTTGAAAGGGAAAAAAGCATTAGTTGTATCTCATCTGTCAAGTTTAATAATTTTATAACGCTATCTGGAAGGCTCAGACTAAGAAGGTTCATAGTCCGTATTCCTGATTAGTAGCAACAATTGATGTCTTTGATATTTGTCATGAGTGTGGAAGAAAAAGGTCAGGAGAGAATGTGGTATTTTTGGGAAACCGTTATCTACACGTTGATGCTGGAAAAATCCATATCACCAGCTCTGACCTCTCTTCTGAGCTCTAACCCTAGATTCAATTACTTCTAGATTTTTCTTTGAAGTGACATCACCATTCATCTAATCTTCTAAGTCAGAAAAGATATTAACTCCTCTTTTCTCTATGCCCTTCATTCTATCTGACACCAAGCCTTGACAATTTTGATTTCTAAACATTTATTTTATCTGTCCACCTCCATGCTCCTATCATAGCACTTAAAGGTTACTTTTTGACTCTTTCAGTACACAAAGAATTTCTGAAGAACAGACATTCACATTTGTCTTTGCATACCTAGTGGCTAAAACAGCGTATGACACTGAGCAAGTTAGCAATGTTTGTTACTCAAAGAAACATCCTTTATAAAGGCTTTTACATCCCTGCCAAGAATAGGTCTAATTTAATTCCCCCCTCTCTTTGTGCTCTTACTTCCTTCTAAATATTTCCTAGAACATACTGGAGAACTTGTTTGCACTTACTTGTTAGCATGACTATCTCACACTAGTACTTGTTAAATTGTTTATAGAAACCACATCACAAATCCTTTCTGTACCACTTGTACTCAGCACAATTCCTGATTTTTATTCTCTCAATAAAGGCCTAGTTATAGGAAGAAACAAGGAGAATTGGGAAACGTTCTCACCATCTAGTTTCCAGATGCTCTTCTAAGTGCAGAGATCGAATATTGTGTTTTAAACATTTATTTTTATTAGTTTTATTCAAAATACACATATGGGTCTTCTGGATCAGAAAGATTAGTTATTATTGTTTAAATGATAGTAACTGCACTGGCCCTCTCCATCCTAGTTTTAGCCCTGAGATGACACAATGTAAACCAGATGATGAACATCCAGTGGCATGCGTGGCCCAATATTCCAAGGTGAAGGAAGAAGTAAAATGGATTTTTTCTGCTTATATTAAGGAGAACGAGGTGGCCACCTGTTTTCTCTGCCAAAAGGAGGCACAAAAACCTCTGCTCCTTGGAGATGGGATGAAAAGACCCTGTATCTCCTTAAAGGCCAGATATACCCTTGTGTTTCTGGATTTTGCTACATAGAGATGTTTCCAGGGTCCTGGGAATGATTTTCCTTTAAAATATAAACCTATCACTCAAAAGTTAGGTAACTCTTTCTGGAGTTCTATCACTATCTATGCATGTGAATTTTCTTTTTCTTCCAAGATTTTATTTAAATTTGAGTTAGTTAACATACAGTATAGTATTGGCTTTCGGAGTAGGAGTTAGTGATTCATTACTTACATATACCTAGTGCTCATCCCAGAGAATGCCTTCTTTAATATCCATCACCCATCTAACCCACCCCCACCTACTTCCCCTCCAGCAACCCTAAGTTTGTTCTCTGTTTCTAAAAGTTCTTATGATTTTCCACTTCTTTGCTTTTATCTTATCTTTCCTTTCCTTCCCTACATTCATCTGTTTTGTTTCTTAAACAAATTTTTAAATTCTTAAATTCCACATATGGGTGAAATCGTATGATATTTTTCTTTCTCTGACTGGCTTATTTTGTTTAACATAATACACTCTTTATGTAGGTGAATATTTACCTCCTGTTACTTGCTTTTAGCCCATGATCCTGGATTTTAGCAAAATTTATTCAGATAGCTCTGCAGAAACACAAAAATATGTCCTCTACAGGGGCGCCTGGGTGGCTTAGTCGTTAAGCGTCCGACTTTCGCTTAGGTCATGATCTCACAGTTAGTGGGTTCGAGCCCCGCGTCGGGCTCTGCGCTGACTGCCAGCTCAGAGCCTGGAGCCTGTTTCAGTCTGTGACTCCCTCTCTCTCTGACCCTCCCCTGCTCACGCTCTCTCTCTCTCTCTCCTAGAAATAAATAAAAACATTAAAAAAAAATATTTCCTCTACATTGCCAGTCACTTCAGTGAAGGATGCTTTGAGGAATCATAGCTGAACATAGTTCTTGTACGAACTAGCAGAACCACAATATAGGAGCTTTAGGGCCTACTTAGACTATTGGACCAAAATAACTATTTCTACAGAGTGGAGAGTTAACTTTATAAATATAAGCTTAAATAATGATACTATGGCAATGGGATGCAACCACAGGATAGGAATGAAGTAAAAATAATCCTAGTATTAAAATATTAAATGTTTGTACCCCCATACACATTCCTAAAACATTAGGTCTAATATATGAAAAATCTTACCTAGAAATAGCAGTAAATCAAATAGTGTTCTACATTAAAATGTTAATACATGATTACTTAGTATCTTTCATTCTAGGAATGAATACAAGACAGTTTAAAAGTATTAAATCTACATAATTAGGCACAACAATAATGCAGAATTGAAAACAATTTCCATTACCACTATATTTAATAAACCAATTATAAAGTCTCAGTAATGAACACCTAAATCTGACATTGATACCAAAGTAGCAAAGCAGATCCATGGTGTCAGTGAGAAAAGTCAGAAATAGATACATGTGTGGATGTGTGTATATGTTTGTCTGCATTTAGTAAAAGCATGTAATTAGTTTCTCCATCCTATGGAAAAGCTGAGCCAGCTAATAAATGGTGAGGGGCAGTGACTTCTTTCAGGGGAAAATATCACAATTGATCTCAAGTTACAAAATTCCAGATGGATTAAAGAGTAAATATAAAAGAGTTTAAATTATAAAAAACATGAAGTCATTATGGTGAATATTTACCTTGGTTGAAGAAAGCTTTTCTGATCTGGCTTTAAAGACTAAAGATGGAAAACAAAACAACAAAATATTATTAGTATAGGCCAAGGACAGATTGAGAAGAATATTTATGATGTATGTAACACAAAAATAATAAATTTCCATAATATTTAAATTGTGCTGAAACAACATATAGAAATTTAAAAACGTTATAGAAAAAAAATTGAGAAAGAACATGAACAGTCTTTTACAAGTAATGTGATTCAAGTGATCCATAAAGCCTATGAAAATAAAAGTTAGGTAAGATTTTCTTCTAATGTAATGATGATAATATTATTACCATAATATTACCATAATACATATGGTATTACCATACCAAGTGTATGATTATATTATATAATCATCATTGTTATTACATTACAGGGTAATCATTATTATTATTGTTAAAATCCCCACCTTTACAATTGTTTGGAAAGTGGACACTTTCCTGTACTGTTATTGAGAAAGCAAACAGGAATGATTGTTCTATGGAGTAATTTCTAAACACTCAGCAAAAGTTTAGAAGATGCACATTCTTTAATTCTAATCTAGAAAAATGTCCACTGTACATAACCAGAAATTTCAACAGAGTTATAAGGAAAATATTGGCCATAGACCTATATTAAAATTTTAAATATACAGTAAAATAGTATGAACCATAACTCTCCTATGTTTGAGGAAAGTAAACTGCATGAGAAAGGAAGTGACAATAAAAGCAGATTACAAGTTTTGGACATCATCTTAAATTGAAAATTAAAATATATACCCAAAAGATTTAGAACAAAATGTTATCTACAGATAGCAAGTTAATGGTTATTTCAGTTTTCATCTCTCCTCTTCCTCCTTCCTTTCTCCAATACCCAGCCTTCAGGATGTTCTTCCTTCCTTCCTTCAAATCAAATCTTAAGAAATTGTTTGGAAGATGATGTGGAGCTTTTAAAAGGGAATGAACACTGTTTATTTCAAACCAGCTTTTTTCTGTAGCAACAATCACATGCTTACGAGCTTTCTAATCTGAGTTAAAATGACCTAGCAAAAATAGTAGGTATTGTATTTTTATTCCTCAAGTGTTTAGATTTTTTACATTTATTTATTCACAGTGGGAAAAAAATAAAATTATTTGTGAGCTGAGCCTGCATGTATATGAAATACTGTAGCAGATAAAGTAAGAAGAAACCATCTAGAAAAATTAAATGGAGTTAAAAAAATCTTTCAGATTAGGGGCACCTCAGTGGCTCAGTTTGTTAAGTGTCTGACTTCAACTCAGGTCACGATCTCATGCCTCACAAGTTTGAGCTCCACATCGGGTTCTGTGCTGACAGCTCAGAGCCTGGAGCCTGCTTAGGATTCTGTGTCTCCTTCTCTTTCTCTCTGCTCCCATCTCCACTTGTGCTCCCTCTCTCGTGTGCTCTCTCTATCTCTCTCAAATAAATAAAAGCATTTAAAAAATCTTTCAGGTCAGATTCTTGAAAAAATACATATATATATATATATAGATGCTACGAGCTGTATCTACCTAGATACATACATACACATATATACTTACGTAACTATGTGCATACATAGAAACACACACATATAAATGTATGTACACACACAGATAATAAAACCTCCATGGCTTACTTAAGTAATTGTCTAAGAGAATCCCTTGGGAAGATCCACAGGATTTAAGTAGACATAGGTGAATAGCATTTGTGTCTCTCTGATGTAGAAGTTTTATTACAGTAAATTTTCGAGCAGAAATGCCTAGGGCTTCCGGTTGCTTTATCAATTCTCAGGTTTTAACTTGGTTAACCACCATACCATGAAAATTTAGAGAAATAAATTATAGTCTTTGGGGGAAAGTACAGAGTTTATAGAAATAAATAAAATAAGCCTTCAACTTAACATTAAAAAATAGATGTGAGAGAATATTATATGCTTTTACAATTTCACCCCCTGTCTGTTTCCATTATTCATTTTTTTTTGCTTTCTTCTCAGTTTTCTTAGCAAATCTGAGCTGCAAAAGAGTATCTGTAAATCATCCTACTTACTTTTACAAAGTGAGATATGTTAATTTATGAGTTATAACTGAAATATTTTTGAGTAATAGAACTTCATCTTTTATAAAATAACATCTTCTATCAAATATAAAATAACTTTACCATCATCATTCACTGGCCATATTCATATTCTGTGTGTATATATATCAATCACATATTGTTTACTTTCAAGTATCATTTCATATTTGGAACATTGTTATGTCAGCAACCATGAACTCTAGGTTTATAAGACCAACACACACACACAGATACATGCACCTGCTCAAACATGTAAACCAGACAGTAGAGCTGACACACTGAACAAGCAGGCAAGTGCTCAAAGCCGTCTTCCTGTTTGAGAAGCACTTTCAAAGTCATGTGCATAATGCCTTTAAAAAACGGTTGCTGAATCTACAGCCTTTTGTTCCAATGTAAGCTTGAAAGAAATTCATTCTGTTGTTATATATAAGTGAGACATTATACAAAGTCATGGAAGGATATTTCCTATCATAGAGTCTAGAATATAAGCAATAAGAGAATTTATTCAACTTTCTTACAGTCACCTTTGATTCTTCTTTTTTTTTTTTTTTAAATATTTTTATTTATTTCTAAGAGAGAGAGAGAGAGAGTGAGCAGGGGAGGGTCAGAGAGAGAGGGAGTCACAGACTGAAACAGGCTCCAGGCTCCGAGCCGGCAGTCAGCACAGAGCCCGATGCGGGGCTCGAACCCACGAACCTCGAGATCGTGACCTAAGCGAAAATCGGACGCTTAACCGACTAAGCCACCCAGGCGCCCCATCACCTTTGATTCTTCTAAACTCTTAATGCCAATATCCAAGTTGGTAACAGAAAAACTTGTTTTAAATACATAAAGACAAGGACTTAGTCTTGTTCACTGCTCTATCCTCAGAACATAGCACATAAAAATTTCAGTGGTTAGGACACTGCTTAGCCTTTTTCACTGATGTATCCTTATCAACAAAAAAAGCTGAACTCCTGGGGATCAGGGTAGATGCCGAAATAAAGACCTCAGTATGCAAAATGTATTTGTATCAGTGTTTGCATTCAGTGCCATAGTATTTACGTTAGTTTGGGCAAGTCTATATCATGCTAAATCTAATAGTTTGTGGAGAGAAGAGAATTTGAAGAAGTATTTTCTGACGATAATCTGGCAACCACACGGCACATTTTACTCCCCTGCACCACACCCCCATATGCAGTCAAAGGAAATACTATGATTTTGCAGATAAAGGATATAAGACATAAAAGACTTTAAAAAAATTAACACATCCAATAAGAGATGAAGCTAGGAAAAAAGGGTCTTCTGCAGTTCCAGGCAAATATTCATTTCTCAGAAATACAGGCAAAAACAAAATTACACCAGCTGATCTGAGGAGACAGGATGAGTAATAGTATGTCAGTTAGAACTTAAAATACCAATGGAATAGCAACTAATAATTTGGCAGAAAAGAAGGAGAATATCTCAAAAATAAAACCCATTGACGCCTTTGAATAAAATATTGGAAATGTTGTCTGAGTGATCTTGAGCCCAATTTTCTCTTCAGCCAAGGGAGGATTTACATGAAAGCTTTCTTTCTAGTTTGGACCTACATATGAGTAGCATCAACAATGCACAATGGTGGGGTGCCTGGGTGGCTCAAGTCAGTTAGGTGCCCAACTTCAGCTCAGGTCATGATCTTGTGGTCCGTGGGTTCGAGCCCCGCATTGGGCTCTGTGCTGACAGCTGAGCCTGGAGCCAGTTTCAGATTCTGTGTCTCCCTCTCTCTCTGACCCTCCCCAGCTTGTGCTCTGTCTCTCTCTGTCTCAAAAATAAATAAACGTTAAAAAATTTAAAAACAAAACAAACAAAAAACCAATGCACAACAGTATCTTAAGAGTTAGGCAGATAGCATTCTTCTGAATTACCAACTTTACTCAAAGTACTGAGAGGAAAGATACAGTAACATCATTCATTCATTCATTTATGTTTTCATGCATCCAAAATATATTTATCAGTCATTTTATATGTGCCATGTATAGTGGTATGTTCTGAGAATAGAGCAGTGAACAATATTATGTCCTTGCCTTCATGAACTTTGTTCTTGTGTGTTTTTGTGTGTGTGTGTGTGTGTGCGTTTGTGCATGCAAACATGATCTCTGCTTATCGAGGGTGTGAGAAGAGGTAAAAGCATATGTAATTTGAATCAGAGAAGGGAAAATGACATATAGTGAGTCACCAATTCTTGGTATTGGGAAAGTGTAATAACTTTGAGCAAGTGTATGATGTATCCATTGATGTACTATAAAAAGAGAGTTTTGTGACAATGTATCTTTGAGAAGCCTAAGAAGAGAGAGTGACAAAAGCTAGGTTAGTTTGTGGATGATAGAAGTGTAAAGGAGATGGTTTGAGATTGAAGCACCAAGATTGTCTGAGTGGCAGAGCTGTCCTAGAGGTGGAAAAAACATCTGATGTCGTTATTTTGTCAGAATCTAGACATGGAAAGCAGTGTAGATAGGGGAATTAAATCGAACAGTTTGCTATCAACTAATTTATTTTTTCTCATTGATGGAGAGGACAAATATGTTTATTTCCTGAGAGATTTACTTTCATGGAAAAAAATGTAGAAAAAATTGTCAAGAAAGAGTCAATTAGGTAAAACATTCCAGAGAAAAACAAATCAGATGTGCGCTAAGTCAAGGCTGCTAGACATGACAATTACACTCTTATCAATGACTTCTGAAGGAGACATTTTAGTAGAATCATGGAATATGCTTTGCAAAGCAGAGTCTATTTTTTTCTATCTTCCACCCTGTGACTATCTCCTCACTCTGCTAACCTCCATTGGACTTTGGTACATAATGGGAATTCAGAAATTATTGTTTAATGAGTGAATAAAAAATGACTGAATAGGAAGGGTTAAAAAAGTAGATACCTCTTGGGATAATGTAGAAGATGGCGGAGAAGTAAGGAGCTCCGTACTTGCACTCGCGCCCATACATCACACAGAAAAGATCTGAAGCCATTGGAAACCTTACAAAACCTGAGAGATTGGGAGAAAAAGGACGCAGAATCCACTGAGAGAGCCTTCTAAC